>NW_027040080.1:0-149197 GCF_034236695.1 Oncorhynchus nerka | reverse complement strand
CTTCTGCCCCCAAGTCATAAGACTACAAAATAGCTAGTTAAAAAGTTAACCAAATAGCTAACTGTACTATCTGCATTGAACCTTTTTGCACTAACTTTTTTCACTCATTACATATGTTGCTGCAACTGTTGATTATTTGTCACATTATTCCTAGTTATATTTTTTTCCAAGAGGGGTAGCAGTCATTGTCTTGTCGTGTCCTTGTGTATATATATTTTTTTCTCTGTATATATTTAGTATATATATATATATATATATATATATATATTTATTTTTTTACCTCAATTTCTACATACTCTCCTGCAACTCACCTCACCCAATGTGGTATTAATCTGCTATTTTCTATACTTTAGAACCGGATCCCCCAACAGAAGCTAGCCAGCTAACTAGTTACTAGCTAGTAGTCGGTTAGCCACTGCTAGCGGTCATCAGCTAACCTCAGCCCGGAAAACTCCTGCCAGTCTGAACAGCGCTATTCAACCCAGAGCATATCGGACTGCTTCCTCTCTACAACATCTCCGGATTCCTACATCAAGCTCTGAACCTTTTCACCTGGATCATCGCAGCTAGCTAGCTGCTATCTGAGTGGCTACTCTTGGCTACTCTTGGTCTCTGTCCCGAAGCAAGCAGTAGTTAGCCTGGAGCTAGCCTAATGCTAGGCACCATCTCCCGGCTAGCTAAAGACGTCCATCAGCCACTCATTGGGCTACAATACATTTTTTGACATTTGGCCTGGACCCCTTTAACTGTCAATACGGAGCCCCGCCGATCCATCACAACTGGTCTAGCGACGTAATCCTCCCGAGGAGGTTTCAACAGGCTCCTCTCTCGTTTCATCCCCTGAAGGCCTGTCTGCTAGCCTGCTTGCTGCGGCCCGCTACCAGATCATTGCGGCGGCAGGGTAGCCTAGTGATTAGAGCGTTGGACTAGTAACCGGAAGGTTGCAAGTTCAAATCCCCGAACTGACAAGGTACAAATCTGTCGTTCTGCCCCTGAACAGGCAGTTAACCCACTGTTCCTAGGCTGTCATTGAAAATAAGTATTTGTTCTTAACTGACTTGCCTAGTTAAATAAAGGTTTAAAAAATGCAGCTAGCTAGCTGCTATCTGAGTGGCTACTCCTGGCTAACGTCCCTGTCCTGAAGCAATCACCAGTTATCGTGGAGCTAACCCAGAGCTAGGCCCACCTTCTGTCTAGCTGAAGAGGTCCATCAACCAATTCTTTGGGCTACAATACCTAGTTTGCCAAATGGGCCGACCTCAGACATAACCACCTGACTCTTCCATTGTGATGCCCGCCTGCTAGCCCTGGCCTGCTAGCTGTCTGAATCGGCATGTCTCCAGCTCGCCGAGCTACTCACTGGACCCTATGATCACTCGGCTATGCATGCCTCTCCCTAATTTCAATATGCCTTGTCCATTGCTGTTTTGGTTAGTAATTATTTTCTTATTTCACTGTAGAGCCTCCAGCTCTGCTCAATATGCCTTAGCTAGCCCTTTTGATCCACCTCCTACACATGCGGTGACCTCACCTGGTTAAAATGGTGTCTCTAGAGACAAAACCTCTCTCATCGACACTCAGTGCCTAGGTTAAACTCCAACGTTTTCACATCCTACCATCTGTACATTATGCCTTGAATCTATTCTTCTGCGCACAGAAACCTGTTCCTTTTACTCTCTGTTCCGAACACACTAGACGACCAGTTCTTATAGCCTTTAGCCGTACCATTATCCTACTGTTCCTCTGGTGATGTAAAGGTTAATCCAGGCCCTGCAGCAGGGAGCTCCGCTCCCATTCCCCAGACGCTCTCATTTGTTGACTTCTGTAACCATAAAAGCCTTGGTTTTATGCATGTTAACATCAGAAGCCTCCTCCCTAAGTTTGTTTAATTCACTGCTTTAGCACACTCTGCCAAACCAGATGTCCTAACCGTGTCTGAATCCTGGCTTAGGAAGGCCACCAAAAATCCTGAAATTTCCATCCCTAACTATAACATTTTCTGACAACATAGATTAAATTATATACATGCCATAAAAGAAAAGCCTTCCGCATCAAATAAATAAACTATTGTTACACATTTAGGATTTCAATTATTTGTCCATATCTGTTAGTGGTTAAGGGGGCCGAGTTGCAATCTACTACAGAGATAGCCTGCAGAGTTCTGTCATACTATCCAGGTCTGTGCTTAAACAATTCGAGCTTCTACTTTTAAAAATCCACCTTTCCAGAAACAAGTCTCTCACCGTTGCCGAAGCCTCCCCATTTCTCCTTCACCCAAATCCAGATAGCTAATGTTCTGAAAGAACTGCAAAATCTGGACCCCTACAAATCAGCTGGGCTAGACAATCTGGACCCCTCTCTTTCTATAATTATCCGCCGCAATTGTTGCAACCCCTATTACTATCCTGTTCAACCTCTCTTTCGTATCATCTGAGATCTCCAAAGACTGGAACGCTGCCACTGTCATCCCCCTCTTCAAAAGGGAAGACACTCTAAGCCCAAATTGTTACAAACCTATATCTATCCTACCCTTCCTTTCTAAGGTCTTCGAAAGCCAAGTTAACAAACGGATCACCGACCATTTCGAATCCCACCGTACCTGGTTTCCGAGCTGGTCATGGGTGCACCTCAGCCACGCTCAAGGTCCTAAACGATATCATAACCGCCATCGAGAAAAAACAGTACCGACCTGGCCAAGGCTTTCGACTCTGCCGATCACCACATTCTTATCGGCAGCCTTCGTTTCTCAAATGACTGCCTCACCCGGTTCACCAACAACTTTTCAGACAGAGTTCAGTGTGTCAAATCAGAGGGCCTGTTGTCCGGACCTCTGGCAGTCTCTTTGAGGGTTCCACAGGTTCAAATCTAGGGTCGACTCTTTTCTCTGTATACACCAATGATGTCGCTCTTGCTGCTGGTGATTCTCTGATCCACCTCTACGCAGACAACACCTTTTCTGTATACTTCTGGCCTTTCTTTGGACACTGTGTTAACTAACCTCCAGACGAGCTTCAATGCCATACAACTCTCCTTCCATGGCCTCCAACTGCTCTGAAATGCAAGTAAAACTAAATGCATGCTCTTCAACCGATCTCTGCCCGCACCTGCGCACCTTCAACCGTTCTCTGTCCCGCATATCACTACTCTGAACGGATCTGACTTAGAATATGTGGACAACTACAAATACCTAGGTGTCTGGTTAGACTGTAAACTCTCCTTCCAGACTCACATTAAGCATCTCCAATCCAAAATGAAATCTTGAATCGGCATCCTATTTCGCAACAAAGCATCCTTCACTCATTCTTCCAAACATACCTTCTTAAAACGGACTATCCTACCGATCCTTGACTTCGGCGATGTCATTTACAAAATAGCCTCCAACACTCAACTCAGCAAATTGAAGTGCCATCCCGTTTTGTCACCAAAGCCCCATATACTACCCACCACTGTGACCTGTATGCTCTCGTTGGCTGGCCCTCGCTTCATAATCATTGCCAAACCCACTGGATCTAGGTAATCTATAAGTCTTTGCTAGGTAAAGCCCCTCATTATCTCAGCTCACTGTTTACCATAGCAGCACACACCTGTAGCATGTACTCCTGCAGGTATATTTCACTGGTCATCCCCAAAGCCAATTCCTTCTTTGGCCGCCTTTCCTTCCAGTTCTCTGCTGGCAATGACAGGAACGAATTGTAAAAATCACTTTAAACTGGAGACTCATATCTCCCTCACTAACTTTAAGCACCAGCTGTCAGAGCAGCTTACAGATCATTGCACCTGTACATAGCCCATCTGTTAATAGCCCAACCAATTACCTCATCCCCATATTGTTATTATTGTTTTGCTTCTTTGCACCACAGTATCTCTCCTTGCAAATTCATCATCTGCACATCTATCACTCCGGTGTTTAATTTATTCATTTTAATTACTTCGCCACTACGGCCTATTTATTGCATTACCTCCCTAATCTTACCTCATTTGCACACACGGTATGAATAGTTTTTTTTCTATTGTGTTACATACAGTATCTACCTCAATTACCCCTGCACATCGACTCGGATCCGGGACCCAGTGAATATAGCCAAGTTATCGTTACTCATTGTGTATTTATTATTACTTTTATTATTACATGTTTAATTTTCAATTATTTCTCTGTTTTCTTTCTTTTTGCATTGTTGGGAAGTACCGTTAGTAAGCGTTTCACTGATAGTCTACACCTGTTGTTTATAAAACATTTGACAAATACAATAATATTTTATTTGATCCCTCAATTGTTACTGAAACAGGGGCTGGGAATACACTTTGTTATTGTTTCTACTGCTGATTGCCTACTTAAAAATACTGTAATATTCACAAAACAACACCCATTGTCTTATACCCATGTCTGTGATCTGGCTGTAATCGTTTAAGACTGTCTGAGAGATATATGAAAGCGGAGGAAAACATCAGGGATGACCACGCAATAATTGTGTATGATCTTTTATGTAGAAAAACCCTTAAGAATATTTTCCACCAAGTTACTTCATTCCTCAGTGGCAACATGTACAGACACAAACATGGCGAATGGGATACAGTTGTATTTCCAGTGGGATAACACATTTTTATTATCTCAAAGACACCAGAATTCCTTTCCAAGGGGTCTTGAGTGTTCTTGAGTGATCCAGCCTGACAAGTCCTGACTTAAATTTGCATGAAAATCAGAGACAAGTTTTGAATATTTCTGTCCATCAATGACCACCACGCAAATGTATTGAGCTTGAGCAATTTTGACAGAAACAGGAACCACAATCACTGCCTCTGGCCTGTTCATTTCATGGCTCCCGCCTGTGTTGGGGTGTTTCGGACTAGCTGATCCGTCACAACTGGTGGAGAATGCAGGCACCTTGAGGCTAGACCACAATCAATCCCCTTTTCGGTGGCTGTAATTCTTTTTATCTAACAGAAGCCCATTACACCCACTGACAGGCATGAGCGAAGGGTTGCTACGCCAGCTAACGGACTGCGTCATCGACCCAACAGGAGACCCTAGACAAATCAAATCAAATGTTATTTGTCACATACACATGGTTAGCAGATGTTAATGCGAGTGTAGCGAAATGCTCGTGCTTCTAGTTCCTACAATGCAGTAATTACCAACAAGTATTCTAGCGTTGAACAGACCTAAGTGCGGGAGCTTCCTGTTTTAGTCTGTCTATAGGCTGGGAGCAACAAAATGGAGTCGTGGTCAGCTTTTCCAAAAGGAGTGTGGGGTGGGCCTTATATGCTGGAGGACGACGATGTGGAGGCCTTTCTTCTGACCTTCAAACGATCACCACAGGGACAGAGATGGCCTCAGGATGACTGGGAGGGATTCCTGGCTCCCCTGCTCACAGGCAAAGCACAGGCGGCGTACTACGACATTGAGGAAGGGGCTGCCGTGGATTACGCATGTTTGAAGGCAGAGATTCAGTCCCACTATCAGCTGAACCCAGGATGAAACGTACCGGTGCTACTTGGGAGGGACTGCCCCCTGTTCAAGTTTCTGTTGAAGAAGGCACGGTGAGGGAGTGGCCCCAATAGAGCACGGAGACCAAACAACCCTAATCGCCAAGCGCTGGCGCACTCAGAGCCCACCCAAAGGTGCACACCGCATGGGAAGGGACGGGATGAAGCTAAGAAGGTGTGGCAGGGCAACAGGGATTCCTCATCAGACATGGCGGGGAAAAGGAGCCTCCCCTGATGACCGACTGAGGCACTTGTTCCAGGAAACCACAGAGGAGGACACCTGGAGGGGGTTGAAGAGCGACCCGGAGGGAGCCGGATCTAACCAGACCCCCGTCCTGAGTCAAGTGGACGAGCTCCAGATGGAGCTGTTACGCCAGGTTTTTCAGGAGTCATCGAGACACAGCACGCGGAGGGTGTTTAGCACGGAGTCATCAGACCACGACCAGGAGCGCACCCTCACTCGCTCCAAGGCGCACAACTTTACCCTGTCGGAAGTGCTAATGGACCAATTCGGAACTGCCCAACACTGGGACCTCGACCTTCGGTAGGCTATGCGGATGTTGAAGAGGATAGATGGGAGGAGTATCGGCTCGGAAGGTGGGCAAACTTAGGGGGTAGAACAGGAACTGTTAATGGTGCCTCTTTCATACAGAGATGTTGTGTTACACATGGCCCATACATATTTACTGGGGGTCACCTCGCTAGGGAGAAGACCATCGAATGGATGCGAGGGCGTTTCTATTGGCTGAGGATTACTCAATCTGTCACAAAGTATTGCAAATCTTGTGACACCTGCCAACCTACTGCTCCTAAGCGAATATACCATAACCCTCTTATCCCTTTCCCAATTATAGAGACCCCGTTTGAACGCATAGCCATGGACCTGGTGGCATGGACATGAGTTAATCTTGGTGGTGGTGGACTTTGCAACGAAGTTCCCAGAGGCTATTCCCCTGAGGTTGATGGCAACGAAAGCCATTGCGAAAGAGCTGTATCTCATGTCATCCCGAGTGGGACTCCTGGCCACAATCCATGACCAACCAGGGCACACCATTCATGTCCAGACTCTTGAAGGACCTGTGTCAGTTATATCGGGTCAAACAAATAAGGACCCGTGTGTACCACCTCCAGACGGATGGGCTGTGTCAATGCCTGAATAAAACCATCAATAGCATGCTTCACAGAGTGGTGGACCGGGATGGGACGAATTGGGATATGTTGTTGCCCCTCCTCATGTTCGTGCTCTGGGATGTCCCCTAGGCGTCCACTGGCTCCTCGCCTTTCGAGCTGCTCTATATGTGGCCCTTGACTTGACCAACGAGGCCTGGGAGAAACAACCCCTCCTGTACCGTTCCCTCATTGAACACGTCACATTCATGAAGGACTCAATGGCAGCGACATGGCCGGTGGTGAGGGAAACCGGTGGTGAGGGAAACTCAAGCCTGGTCGTACAATAGAAGGGCCCAGTCGTGACAGTTCCGCCCAGAAGATAAGGTACTACACCTCATCCCCACTCTCGAACACAGGACCTGGGCTCAGTGGCAGGGCCCATGTGTGGTAACAGAGCAAGTCTCCCCGGTCAACTAGTCAGCCAGGACGACAGCGCCCTCAGCAGATATACCACATTCGCCTGTTGAACGCATATTTGGAACAAGAGGCACAGGTGCTAATGAGGCAGATGAAGAGGAACGCCCACCAGAAAAGGTGTCTTTTGTCACCACTGTTACAACCTTGAAAATCATCTATACCTGGCCTAGAGCGTGTTCTCAGCCAAGATAAACCAATATTATAAGTTCCCAGTAAGCCAACCTGGTTAGCCTGAAATGAAAGTTACGCCTAGCCTGGAGCACGACATTTAGACATTTTGTTTTGCATGTTGATGTGGACAGAATCCATCTCGATCATAACATTATCATGGGAAAGACCTTATAGTCTTGTGTTCTTTAATGTGATAACAGAGGCTGTGGTCATGGAGTGCTGTGGTCTTCAAAGGCCCATTATATGCTAGGAACATGGTAAATAAAGACAGTGGTGAAGTTAATTCATTTATTTATTTTAACTTAACAGGTTTTTGGTTTACTGGGAACTAATGAATGATATCTGTGTATTTTGGCACAGAACACAGTGTTGCCTTACATTACAGTTACACCAGGTTGTTGGGGCCAGAACACGCTCTAGGCCAGGTATTGAATTTGCATCACACATCAGATAATACCGATACTGCAAGTTAAACATAAATACTTTCTAAGGCGATTTTCAATCATTCCAAGGACTGTTTACTCAGTGGCATCCTGCTGAATTACAATGCAACATGACAGCATACATAACTCTATACGCGCTAGGGATGAATCCCAGAATCCGGGATCCTAAGATTTCCTGACCAAGCTCACTCCCATTTCCTTTGAAAAATAGTAATTTCCAACAAAATAGATGATACACCGTTTCTGCAAAAGTAATTGAGGAAATAGACATTCGCAACACGAATCATTATGATGTTACACTGACAATAGAGAGAGCACGGGATTGCCGTGTTGATAAGGAGTCTCTCAGTCACATGAAAGTTGCTATGTATAACTTTTTCAGTTAACTTCTGTGTCTCCATTTTCACAGACACTCAAATATAACGTATGTGAATACTTTTATTTTACTTGGCCTATTGACCAACAAGACACCCTCTTCTTCTTCTTCTTTTTCGTCTTCAGTGAAATGGTCAAGAAACTCTGCGGAATCATCAGCTTGTCATCGAAATGTCAGTCGTCTGTATCCACATCCTGAACAATGGATTAAAGTGAGTTAAAATAAAATAATATTCTGACTCAATTTAGTATTTTTGGAATTCTTTCTTGGTATGTGCTTTTCACATTTCTGTTTGATGGTTTTTCTACTTCACAAACAACACAGTACAAAAAAACAACAAAACACTCACTATACAAAACGTTCTCCAAGGCGATCAACATGTGTCCTCCAAATTCAAATCCAACTCCATGTATTTTTTTACTTTATAAAATACCATAAAGGGATGTATCTAGATTGTTCTCTACTCCAGTTTGTTATTGAGGGAAATACGAGGCTTTCCAATTGATGGTTATACATTTGTGCAGCAATTAGGCTTAGATAACACATCTTTCTCTGAAATTGATCTCAAGTATTTACATTTCTCAACAGACATAATCATGGAGATGGATGAATATAAATTGTTAGACAAAATGAAATGATAGCACAGACATTATCACAAAATGGTGTCAGTTTGTTGCAGGACCACAGCATATGAAATAGGGTTCCTTTGTGCTTTTTGCATCTCCAACAGAGATGTGACATTTCTGGGTGCATTACATGCATTTTGGCAAGAGTGTAGTAAGTCCAATAAATTATCTTAAATTAAAATAGCACCTTAGGTTGTAGGAACAGGTAAGAGCATTTTCACATATCTGTGACCAATGGTTCTCCTCAATTTCTTCCTTTAGTATTTTCCAAAGCCAAACACTCTGAAACCAAGTCATTACTACCTCGGGTTGGACATTCCATAGAACAAGAAATAACATTAAATTATTTGGGAGATCAGGTGGATGAGAAGTTGAGCTTCACACCCCATGTAGAGAACCTTGTTGGTAAAAGCAGGCTGCGTATTGGGCTTTACTACGGGCACAATTTTGTTTTTCCTTTGCCACCATAAAATATATGATTGATTGTACTTTTCCATCTGTGTTGGACTATAGTAATACTATTTAAGGTCAAGCCTCAATAAATACACTGAAGGCTCTTGACTGTATCATGTATCATGTCTACATTGCTGTCGGGTGGACATAGCTAGCAACACACAGGCTATAACACTGGTACATTCTTATATAGAAAGCCATTTTAGAAAAACTGTAATTTTATCTGTTCTCTATTAGCCCAAAATTAAAACACTTACAAGCTCAGATACCAATCTTGTTTTAAGCTAACAGTCCTGAACAAATGTAGAGAGCTTGGAAGTATTTTCACTAATCAGTCCCCTTGTATTGGAATTCCCTCTAAGCCAACCTAAAACTCCAGGGTCTGGTGTCCCTAGAGAAGTTCAAAGCACAACTAGATGAACAAGTTGTTGAGACATTTAGTTGTTTCTAGTTGTTATCGATGTCACTAGTCGGCATTGCCTTACTTAGGTAAGGATGTTGTGTCACGTTCTTTCAAAATCGAACCCAGAAGCAGACCAGGACAAGGAGAGTAGGAAGAAGGTGAGTATTTATTTACAAGTGAATGTGAATGGGTAGATATATCCAGGTGGCGTAGCGGGCAGCGGTGGTGAGTTGATGGGAGTAAATAGGTGGATCCAATGGGGTAGCGGAATCCTCCTCCGACCAGGCGGGAATGGGGTAAATGATCCGGGTGAGTAACTGAAGACAGAACAAACGGAGGTAAGTTTAAGGCAAGCAATACGTAAAAAAAAAAAAAAAACTAATTCTATCCAACTTGAGGCTGATACTATGGCACAACATACTGTTCATGGCTAACGATCCGGCAGGGAATGGATGTCAGGTCCGGGCTTATGAAGAGGAGAGATGATGATCAGGACCAGGTGTGCAGATAGCTGATGGGATACAGGTGCAGGTAATCAGAACTCCCAACTGGCTACATTGCCCGGCAACCAGACAGGGTGCGTTCCAGGACGCCGGAAAAAACACTCCAGGACAGAACACAGGCAAAAAACAGACTCAGGAAACGGGATTCGTGACATGTTGTTTTACCTGAAGCATTTTGATACCATAGTGAGCCTGTCTTTTGACGTATTGCATTCCGTTTTTTTCTGACCTGTGTTGTGTACATGTACATTACTGACGTGCAGCTTTTTATATAGATATATCTTCGTCTGGTTCATGTCATGGGGCTGTTTGTCTGAAACTGATGGGTTGAGCCTACCAGACGAGCTAAATTACTTCTATGCTCGCTTCGAGGCAAGCAACACTGAAGCATGCATGAGAGCATGTTCCGGACGACTGTGATTACGCTCTCTCATAGCGGATGTGAGTAAGACCTTGAAACAGGTGGATTACCAGGACGTGTACTCCGAGCGTGTGCTGACCAGCTGGCAAGTGTCTTCACTGACATTTTCAACCTGTCCATGACCGAGTCTGTAATACCAACATGTTTCAAGCAGACAGTCATAACTGTGCCCAAGAACACCAAGGTAACCTGACAAAATGACTACCGACCCGTAGCACTCACATTTGTAGCCATGAAGTGCTTTGAAAGGCTGGTCATGGCTCACATCAACACCATTATCCCAGAAACCCTAGACCCACTCCAATTTGCATACTGCCTCAATAGATCCTCAGATGATGCAATCTCTATTGCACTCCACCCTTTCCCATCTGGACAAAAGAAACACCAACGTGAGAATGCTATTCATTGACTACAGCTCAGCGTTCAACACCATAGTGCCCTCAAAGCTGATCACTAAGTTAAGGTCCCTGGGACTAAACACCTCCCTATGAAACTGGATCATAGGCTTCCTGACGGGCCGCCCCTAGGTGGTAAGGGTAGGTAACAACACATCTGCCACGTTGATCCTCAACACGGGGGCTCCTCAGGGGTAAGTGCTCAGTTCTCTCCTGTACTCCCTGTTCACCCATGATTGCATCCTGTCTCAGCCTCCAGTATTTATGCTGCAGTAGTTTATGTGTCGGGGGGCTAGGGTCAGTTTCTTATATCTGGAGTACTTCTCCTGTCCTATTCGGTGTCCTGTGTGAATCTAAGTGTGCGTTCTCTAATTCTCTCCTTCTCTCTTTCTTTCTCTCTCTCGGAGGACCTGAGCCCTAGGACCATGCCCCAGGACTACCTGACATGATGACTCCTTGCTGTCCCCAGTCCATCTGACCGTGCTGCTGCTCCAGTTTCAACTGTTCTGCCTTATTGTTATACGACCATGCTGGTCATTTATGAACATTTGAACATCTTGGCCATGTTCTGTCATAATCTCCATCCGGCACAGCCAGAAGAGGACTGGCCACCCCACATAGCCTGGTTCCTCTCTAGGTTTCTTCCTAGGTTTTGGCCTTAAATTGGAGTTTTTCCTAGCCACCGTGCTTCTACACCTGCATTGCTTGCTGTTTGGAGTTTTAGGCTGGGTTTCTGTACAGCACTTTGAGATATCAGCTGATGTACGAAGGGCTATATAAATAAATTTGATTTGATTTGATTCATGGCCAAGCACGACTCCAACACCATCATTAAATTTGCCGATGACACAACATTGGTAGGCCTGATCACCGACAACGATGAGACAGCCTATGGGAGGAGGTCATAACCTGGCAGTATGGGGCCAGGATAACAACATCTACCTCAACGTGATCAAGACAAAGGAGAAGATTGTGGACTACAGGAAAAGGAGGGCCGAGCACGCCCACATTCTCATTGACAGGGCTGTAGTGGAGCAGGTTGAGAGCTTCAAGTTCCTTGGTGTCCACATCACCAACAAACTGTGGTCCAAACACAACAAGACAGTTGTGAAGAGGGCACAACAATGCCTATTCCCCTTCAGGAGAATGAAAAGATTTGGCATGGGTCCTCAGATCCTCAAAAAGTTAAACAGCTGCACCATCGAGAACACCCTGATTGGTTGCATCACCGCCTGGTATGGCAACTGCTAGGCCTCCGACCTCAAGTTGCTACAGGGGGTAGTGCATACAGCCCAGTGCATCACTGGGGCCAAGCTTCCTGCCATCCAGGACATCTATACCAGGCGGTGTCAGAGGAAGGCTCGAAAGATTTCCAAAGATTCCAGCCACCCTAGCTGTTTTTTTATTGATACTCCTTAATTATTTGTTAGTTATCTATTTTTCGTCTTTTTGTTTTTTGTTATTTTTTTACATCCATTTCTTTATTGTGAATACTTTCTTAACCAACAATGTCGTTTTAAGAAAAATAAGTGTTATGGGCTCGTAAGAAAGCATTTCACTGTAAGGTCTACCTACACCTGTTGTTTTTGGCCTATGTAACAAATACAATATGATTTGACGCTGCTGTCTTGTTCCAGGTCTCTCTTGAATATGAGATGTTTTTTTTTTTAACGAGACTAACCTGGTTAAATAAAGTTTCAATAAAATAAATAAAAGGTGTAATGATTGGATTCATAAATATGTTATGAATGGATTATGGATACAGCCTTAAAATAAAGTGCTTACCACCATTTATAAATTCAAGTCTATCCAAGCTCCAGGTCACAAATTCAGTTGAAATAACCAGGAAACCATAATATTGACAGAAGTTTTGCCTGGAGGGAGGTCATAAACTTCAGGCTGTGCATGACTGCGGTTACCGCCATGGCTGTAATGTCATTTTGCTTGTTAATCGGCTGTGAGAGGTGTGGATGGGTGGGGCAGGTACAGCATCTGCAGAAAGAGTATAAAACAGGGCTGCAGAGGGCAGAGAGACACCACACTACTACTGACATCCAGAAGACATCTTCCAGATCAGACAGCATCGTCCAACTGAAAGAGGTATTTTTGTTTTCACTGAGAATCTTCTTTGTAAAGGTGTATATAGAAGTGGGCAGGTGTATACAAGTGGACTGGTAGGAATGGATGGAGAGGTGTAGGTGGACGTGTGTGTGTGTGTGTGTGTGTGTGTGTGTGTGTGTGTGTGTGTGTGTGTGTGTGTGTGTGTGTGTGTGTGTGTGTGTGTGTGTGTGTGTGTGTGTGTGTGTTAACAAGTTGTGCTCTATGTGCTTTAGTAAAGGATGAAGATCCAGAGTATGTTACTGCTGTTCGCTCTAGTGGGTGTCCTGTTAGCAAGCTCCCTCAATGAAAATAACTCTGAAGAAGGTATGTCTTGTTTGTAAATGTGTACTACTTTACTGCCCGGGTTTAATCTGATAAAATCTAGTCAAATTAAAAATCTTTCTTCCTCAGCTCTCCTGCAGGAGGATGATGTAAAAGATGGAAAGGCTGCCTTTTTGGCAAAGTTGGCTACTCTGAAGACCAGCCCCTCAGAAGATGAAGCACCATGTGAGCTATCTATCTATCTATCTATCTATCTATCTATCTATCTATCTATCTATCTATCTATCTATCTATCTATCTATCTATCTATCTATCTATCTATCTTTCTATCTGTCTGTCTGTCTGTCTGTCTGTCTGTCTGTCTGTCTGTCTGTCTGTCTTAGCAACAGTAAATTGTCAACGGGAGGTTAGCAGAGGGTGGTAGGAAATGTGGAGGGAGTAACATGGCTAACTCGATCTCTACAGTTAATTAGCATCATGTTCCGTAGAGGGAAAATATGTTTTAAATGGTAGTCAAATACTGGTCTTACAGCAGTAAGTTTAAAAGGTAGTCACTTTAATTGTGATATGTTTTGAAAATGTTGGAGTCATTTTCAAATGTTTAGCTTTAAAAAAATGTATTTTCCATAATGATGATTTAAAACTGTATTCGACAGTTTGGGGCACGCTTTGGAAGGTAGCCAAGTGCCTTATTAGGTGAGAAGCGACCAGCATGGGGATGCCAAGGATCCTTTTCAGTCTCCATATGGAATCAGCTATCACCTCTGAAGTCATCACTAACATTACCTCAGTGAATCATTCCAACAACCATCAATCAATGATTGTCAAAACAAATAACAGTAATACAGTTAATTGGTACTTTGGTACTGAGAAGAACTCATCAACATTCTGAAGAAAATATGTTTTATCCATGAACATGTACTTTATGTCCTGACACATGAGAGTTGATTGGTCAAGTTAGTGGATAAATAATTGTATGGTTGTATTGTCATATTGTGATCCTCCAATAAACTATCAAGCATAAGACATGTTTCGTCGTTTTTTAATAATCTTACATGTTTAGCAGTGTTTCAATTACATCATACATGTTTCATAATATTGTTTTATTTCGTGTTTCTATTCAGTATGAACAACGTGAATTGACCATAATACAGATGCAGTGCATGCAGAGCAAATTACATCAGATTACACTGGGCAGTAATGGTAGTACACATATCCACACACACACACTAGACGTACCGTCTTGAGAGTGAGCTTGATAACAGCAGTAACATATACTGGATCTTCTAATAAGCTACATCCTGAATTCAAAATGGAGAAAAAAATATTTGTCACTTATCTACACACATTACCCCCACAATGACAAAGTGAAAACATGTTTATAGGTATTTTTGCTAATTTATTGAAAATGAAATACAGAAATATCTAATTTACATAAGTATTCACAACAAATGTTGGAATCACAGTTGGCAGTGATTACAGAGTCTTTCTGGACAGGTCTCTAAAAACTTGCACACCTGGATTGTACAATATTTGCCAATTATATTATTTTCTTAATTCTTCAAGCTCTGTCAAATTGGTTGTTGATCATTGCTAGACAACCATTTTCAAGTCTCACTATAGATTTTCAAGCAGATTTAAGTCAAAACTGTATCTCGGCCACTCAGGAATATTCACTGTATTCTTGGTAAGCAACTCCAGTGTAGATTTGGCCTGGTGTTTGATGTTATTTAGTTAATTAATAACTTCCCCATGCTTTTTTTCTATCCATGTACCAATAGGTGCCCTTCTTTGTGAGGCATTGGAAAACCTCCCTGGTCTCTGTGGTTGAATCTGTGTTTGAAATTCACTGTTCGACTGAGAGACCTTACAGATAATTGTATGTGCGGGGTACAGAGATGAGGTAGTCATGTAAGAATCTATTATTACACACAGAGTGAGTCCATGCAACGTATTATGTGACTTAATAAGGACATTTTCACTCCTGAACTGATTCAGGCTTGTCATAACAAAGGGGTTGAATACTTATTGACTCAAGACATTTCAGTTGTTCATTTTCAAATTAATTTGTGGAAATTAAAAATCAAATAAAAACACATTTCCACTTGGACATTATGGGGAATTGTGTGTAGGCCCGTGACTAATCTCAATTGAATCCATTTTAATTTCAGGCTGTAACACAATAACATTTGGAAAAATTCGAGGGGTGTGAATAATTTCTGAAGGCACTGTAAATATTTTGTTCTAGAGTTCGTGAAGCAGCTGATAATACTGTCCACTGCTGATGCTGAAACTTCGGATATTCTGAATATTGATTTGTTATTTTCCATAGGAGTGAGAGTTGTGGTCTTGTTTGAAAATCCTTGAGACAGTTCCCTGACAGAGTCTACAAGGACATTTTTAATAATGGTGGATATAAAATTACAGTCTTGAGTTAGAATCCCATTAACTTTTAATTTGGGATGGTTTTTGGACTTTTCAGCTTCTCTCCTTGTTTGTTTGTTGAGGTTTTCCCAAATCAAAAATCGGACAACATTTTCAATAACAAAATGAGATCTACCAAACAAAAACCTGATGGAAAAATAATTTATTAAAATGTTGTAAGTACAGAAAAAGTTTGCTCAGCGGGAAATCAATATCCAACAAGTCAATGACAACTGTGTTGAATTTGTACTTTGTGACAGCACCTACAGACACTATTTCCTGGGTGGAAATTGGTTAAAGGGACAATCAGCAGTTGCTATATACATTTTTGACTCATTAATTAATGATATGTACACATTGATTCTTGCCACCTTTGTAACCCATAATAACCCAAAATACAAGCTTGATTTAACCCAATGTTTGGAAAAGAAGGACATGTAAACAAACAACTATATAGCCTCAAAATATTGCTTACAACTATAATTTTAATATAATGTATGGCCAGTCCTCGCATCCATAGCTCTGTCTATGATTTTGAGAGTGGTTACATTTCTACAGACTGTTGTCTCTGCTACCATATGACAAGCAGTGACAATGCACCAAGTCTTGAACCAACAGGACCCTGAACAGCTTCTGCCCCCAATTCATAAGACTACAAAATAGCTAGTTAAAAAGTTAACCAAATAGCTAACTGTACTATCTGCATTGAACCTTTTTGCACTCATTACATATGTTGCTGCAACTGTTGATTATTTGTCACATTATTCCTAGTTATATTTTTTTCCAAGAGGGGTAGCAGTCATTGTCTTGTCGTGTCCTTGTGTATATATATTTTTTTCTCTGTATATATTTAGTATATATATATATATATATATATATTTTTTTTTACCTCAATTTCTACATACTCTCCTGCAACTCACCTCACCCAATGTGGTATTAATCTGCTATTTTCTATACTTTAGAACCGGATCCCCCAACAGAAGCTAGCCAGCTAACTAGTTACTAGCTAGTAGTCGGTTAGCCACTGCTAGCGGTCATCAGCTAACCTCAGCCCGGAAAACTCCTGCCAGTCTGAACAGCGCTATTCAACCCAGAGCATATCGGACTGCTTCCTCTCTACAACATCTCCGGATTCCTACATCAAGCTCTGAACCTTTTCACCTGGATCATCGCAGCTAGCTAGCTGCTATCTGAGTGGCTACTCTTGGCTACTCTTGGTCTCTGTCCCGAAGCAAGCAGTAGTTAGCCTGGAGCTAGCCTAATGCTAGGCACCATCTCCCGGCTAGCTAAAGACGTCCATCAGCCACTCATTGGGCTACAATACATTTTTTGACATTTGGCCTGGACCCCTTTAACTGTCAATACGGAGCCCCGCCGATCCATCACAACTGGTCTAGCGACGTAATCCTCCTGAGGAGGTTTCAACAGGCTCCTCTCTCGTTTCATCCCCTGAAGGCCTGTCTGCTAGCCTGCTTGCTGCGGCCCGCTACCAGATCATTGCGGCGGCAGGGTAGCCTAGTGATTAGAGCGTTGGACTAGTAACCGGAAGGTTGCAAGTTCAAATCCCCGAACTGACAAGGTACAAATCTGTCGTTCTGCCCCTGAACAGGCAGTTAACCCACTGTTCCTAGGCCGTCATTGAAAATAAGTATTTGTTCTTAACCTCTTCAGTCGACCCTCTACTTTTTTGAACATTTTGTTAAAAATCGCGCAACATTTCAGCGCCCTGCTACTCATGCCAGGAATATAGTACGTTCATATGGTTAGAATGTGTGTATAGGAAACCCTCGGACGTTTTTAAAACTGGTTAAATAACGACTGTGGCTATTACATAACGTGCGTTACATCGGAAAGCGCAGGAAAACCTGATCACAGAAAATGGAAATAAATATCCTTGCGCCACTACCGCAATTGTTAACAGTGAGCCGAATTAGATAAGACCGAGCATTCAACTCCCACAGCATCCCCATGTTGTCGAGTATCTTGTGAATTTAATCATCTTTGATTCTTGGTTGAACCGAAAGAGGGGCACCGCTTACCTCCGGTCTCCGCCCAGATCATTCCGGAAGAGCTCTCTCCTGAAATTTTTTCCAAGACGACAGCTAATGATATCTACATCGCCTACGGATGATTTTTATCGCTTATTAACGTTTACTAATACCTAAAGTAGCATTACAAACGTATTTCGAAGTGTTTTGTGAAAGTTTATCGTCTACTTTTTGAATTTTAAAAATGACGTTACGTTGTGAAATCGCTGTTTTTTTCGTTTATCACACAGTCTACATATAACGATATCTTGGCTCTATATGGCCCGATTTAATCGAAATAAAGACCCAATAGTGTTTATGGGACATCTAGGAGTGCCAACAAAGAAGATGGTGAAAGGTAATGACTGTTTTCTATTTTATTGTGCGGTTTGTGTAACGCCGAAATGCTAATTATTTTGTTTACGTCCCCTGCTGTGCTTTTCTGTTGTAGTGTATTGGTGCATGCTATCAGATAATAGCTTCTCATGCTGTCGCCGAAAAGCATTTTAAAAATCTGAATTGTTGCCTGGATTCACAACGAGTGTAGCTTTAATTTGATACCCTGCATGTGTATTTTAATGAACTTTTGAGTTTTAACTAATACTATTAGCATTTAGCGTAGCACATTTGCATTTCCAGAGCTCTAGTTGGGACGCAAGCGTCCCAGGTAGAGGTAAGAGGTTAACTGACTTGCCTAGTTAAATAAAGGTTTAAAAAATGCAGCTAGCTAGCTGCTATCTGAGTGGCTACTCCTGGCTAACGTCCCTGTCCTGAAGCAATCACCAGTTATCGTGGAGCTAACCCAGAGCTAGGCCCACCTTCTGTCTAGCTGAAGAGGTCCATCAACCAATTCTTTGGGCTACAATACCTAGTTTGCCAAATGGGCCGACCTCAGACATAACCACCTGACTCTTCCATTGTGATGCCCCCCTAAGGCCCGCCTGCTAGCCCTGGCCTGCTAGCTGTCTGAATCGGCATGTCTCCAGCTCGCCGAGCTACTCACTGGACCCTATGATCACTCGGCTATGCATGCCTCTCCCTAATTTCAATATGCCTTGTCCATTGCTGTTTTGGTTAGTAATTATTTTCTTATTTCACTGTAGAGCCTCCAGCTCTGCTCAATATGCCTTAGCTAGCCCTTTTGATCCACCTCCTACACATGCGGTGACCTCACCTGGTTAAAATGGTGTCTCTAGAGACAAAACCTCTCTCATCGACACTCAGTGCCTAGGTTAAACTCCAACGTTTTCACATCCTACCATCTGTACATTATGCCTTGAATCTATTCTTCTGCGCACAGAAACCTGTTCCTTTTACTCTCTGTTCCGAACACACTAGACGACCAGTTCTTATAGCCTTTAGCCGTACCATTATCCTACTGTTCCTCTGGTGATGTAAAGGTTCATCCAGGCCCTGTAGCAGGGAGCTCCGCTCCCATTCCCCAGACGCTCTCATTTGTTGACTTCTGTAACCATAAAAGCCTTGGTTTTATGCATGTTAACATCAGAAGCCTCCTCCCTAAGTTTGTTTAATTCACTGCTTTAGCACACTCTGCCAAACCAGATGTCCTAACCGTGTCTGAATCCTGGCTTAGGAAGGCCACCAAAAATCCTGAAATTTCCATCCCTAACTATAACATTTTCTGACAACATAGATTAAATTATATACATGCCATAAAAGAAAAGCCTTCCGCATCAAATAAATAAACTATTGTTACACATTTAGGATTTCAATTATTTGTCCATATCTGTTAGTGGTTAAGGGGGCCGAGTTGCAATCTACTACAGAGATAGCCTGCAGAGTTCTGTCATACTATCCAGGTCTGTGCTTAAACAATTCGAGCTTCTACTTTTAAAAATCCACCTTTCCAGAAACAAGTCTCTCACCGTTGCCGAAGCCTCCCCCATTTCTCCTTCACCCAAATCCAGATAGCTAATGTTCTGAAAGAACTGCAAAATCTGGACCCCTACAAATCAGCTGGGCTAGACAATCTGGACCCCTCTCTTTCTATAATTATCCGCCGCAATTGTTGCAACCCCTATTACTATCCTGTTCAACCTCTCTTTCGTATCATCTGAGATCTCCAAAGACTGGAACGCTGCCACTGTCATCCCCCTCTTCAAAAGGGAAGACACTCTAAGCCCAA
The DNA here is from genome assembly GCF_034236695.1 of Oncorhynchus nerka. Taxonomy (NCBI): domain Eukaryota; kingdom Metazoa; phylum Chordata; class Actinopteri; order Salmoniformes; family Salmonidae; genus Oncorhynchus; species Oncorhynchus nerka. Next base: position 129,356 of record NW_027040080.1, on the reverse strand, counting down.
ATTGTTACAAACCTATATCTATCCTACCCTTCCTTTCTAAGGTCTTCGAAAGCCAAGTTAACAAACGGATCACCGACCATTTCGAATCCCACCGTACCTGGTTTCCGAGCTGGTCATGGGTGCACCTCAGCCACGCTCAAGGTCCTAAACGATATCATAACCGCCATCGAGAAAAGACAGTACCGACCTGGCCAAGGCTTTCGACTCTGCCGATCACCACATTCTTATCGGCAGCCTTCGTTTCTCAAATGACTGCCTCACCCGGTTCACCAACAACTTTTCAGACAGAGTTCAGTGTGTCAAATCAGAGGGCCTGTTGTCCGGACCTCTGGCAGTCTCTTTGAGGGTTCCACAGGTTCAAATCTAGGGTCGACTCTTTTCTCTGTATACACCAATGATGTCGCTCTTGCTGCTGGTGATTCTCTGATCCACCTCTACGCAGACAACACCTTTTCTGTATACTTCTGGCCTTTCTTTGGACACTGTGTTAACTAACCTCCAGACGAGCTTCAATGCCATACAACTCTCCTTCCATGGCCTCCAACTGCTCTGAAATGCAAGTAAAACTAAATGCATGCTCTTCAACCGATCTCTGCCCGCACCTGCGCACCTTCAACCGTTCTCTGTCCCGCATATCACTACTCTGAACGGATCTGACTTAGAATATGTGGACAACTACAAATACCTAGGTGTCTGGTTAGACTGTAAACTCTCCTTCCAGACTCACATTAAGCATCTCCAATCCAAAATGAAATCTTGAATCGGCATCCTATTTCGCAACAAAGCATCCTTCACTCATTCTTCCAAACATACCTTGTTAAAACGGACTATCCTACCGATCCTTGACTTCGGCGATGTCATTTACAAAATAGCCTCCAACACTCAACTCAGCAAATTGAAGTGCCATCCGTTTTGTCACCAAAGCCCCATATACTACCCACCACTGTGACCTGTATGCTCTCGTTGGCTGGCCCTCGCTTCATAATCATTGCCAAACCCACTGGATCTAGGTAATCTATAAGTCTTTGCTAGGTAAAGCCCCTCATTATCTCAGCTCACTGTTTACCATAGCAGCACACACCTGTAGCATGTACTCCTGCAGGTATATTTCACTGGTCATCCCCAAAGCCAATTCCTTCTTTGGCCGCCTTTCCTTCCAGTTCTCTGCTGGCAATGACAGGAACGAATTGTAAAAATCACTTTAAACTGGAGACTCATATCTCCCTCACTAACTTTAAGCACCAGCTGTCAGAGCAGCTTACAGATCATTGCACCTGTACATAGCCCATCTGTTAATAGCCCAACCAATTACCTCATCCCCATATTGTTATTATTGTTTTGCTTCTTTGCACCACAGTATCTCTCCTTGCAAATTCATCATCTGCACATCTATCACTCCGGTGTTTAATTTATTCATTTTAATTACTTCGCCACTACGGCCTATTTATTGCATTACCTCCCTAATCTTACCTCATTTGCACACACGGTATAAATAGTTTTTTTTCTATTGTGTTACATACAGTATCTACCTCAATTACCCCTGCACATCGACTCGGATCCGGGACCCAGTGAATATAGCCAAGTTATCGTTACTCATTGTGTATTTATTATTACTTTTATTATTACATGTTTAATTTTCAATTATTTCTCTGTTTTCTTTCTTTTTGCATTGTTGGGAAGTACCGTTAGTAAGCGTTTCACTGATAGTCTACACCTGTTGTTTATAAAACATTTGACAAATACAATAATATTTTATTTGATCCCTCAATTGTTACTGAAACAGGGGCTGGGAATACACTTTGTTATTGTTTCTACTGCTGATTGCCTACTTAAAAATACTGTAATATTCACAAAACAACACCCATTGTCTTATACCCATGTCTGTGATCTGGCTGTAATCGTTTAAGACTGTCTGAGAGATATATGAAAGCGGAGGAAAACATCAGGGATGACCACGCAATAATTGTGTATGATCTTTTATGTAGAAAAACCCTTAAGAATATTTTCCACCAAGTTACTTCATTCCTCAGTGGCAACATGTACAGACACAAACATGGCGAATGGGATACAGTTGTATTTCCAGTGGGATAACACATTTTTATTATCTCAAAGACACCAGAATTCCTTTCCAAGGGGTCTTGAGTGTTCTTGAGTGATCCAGCCTGACAAGTCCTGACTTAAATTTGCATGAAAATCAGAGACAAGTTTTGAATATTTCTGTCCATCAATGACCACCACGCAAATGTATTGAGCTTGAGCAATTTTGACAGAAACAGGAACCACAATCACTGCCTCTGGCCTGTTCATTTCATGGCTCCCGCCTGTGTTGGGGTGTTTCGGACTAGCTGATCCGTCACAACTGGTGGAGAATGCAGGCACCTTGAGGCTAGACCACAATCAATCCCCTTTTCGGTGGCTGTGATTCTTTTTATCTAACAGAAGCCCACTACACCCACTGACAGGCATGAGCGAAGAGTTGCTACGCCAGCTAACAGACTGCGTCATCGACCCAACAGGAGACCCTAGACAAATCAAATAAAATGTTATTTGTCACATACACATGGTTAGCAGATGTTAATGCGAGTGTAGCGAAATGCTTGTGCTTCTAGTTCCTACAATGCAGTAATTACCAACAAGTATTCTAGCGTTGAACAAACCTAAGCGCGGGAGCTTCCTGTTTTAGTCTGTCTATAGGCTGGGAGCAACAAAATGGAGTCGTGGTCAGCTTTTCCAAAAGGAGTGTGGGGTGGGCCTTATATGCGTTGCGGAAGTTAGAATAACAATGATCCAGGGTTTTACCAGCCCTGGTAGCACAATCAATATGCTGATAGAATTTAGGAAGTCTTGTTTTCAGATTAGACTTGTTAAAATCCCCAGCTTCAATGAATGCCGCCTCAGGATATGTGGTTTCCAGTTGACATAGAGTCAAATAAAGTTCGTTCAGGGCCGTCGATGTGTCTGCTTGGGGGGAATATATGCGGCTGTGATTATAATCGAAGAGAATTCTCTTGGTAGATAATGCGGTTGACATTTGATTGTGAGGAATTCTAAGTCAGGTGAACCGAAGGACTTGAGTTCTTGTATGTTGTTATGATCACACCACGTCTCGTTAATCATAAGGCATACCCCCCTGCCCCTCTTCTTACCAGAAAGATGCTTGTTACTGTCGGCGCAATGCGTGAAGAAACCAGCTGGCTGTACCGACTCCGATAATGTGTCTCGAGTGAGCCATGTTTCCGTGAAGCAAAGAACGTTACAGTCTCTTATGTCTCTCTGGAATGCTACCCTTGCTCGGATTTCATCAACCTTGTTGTCAAGAGACTGGACATTGGCGAGTAGTATGCTCGGGAGCGGTGTGCGATATGCCCGTCTCCGGAGCCTGACCAGAAGACCGCTTCATCTGCCCCTTTTACGGCGATGTTGTTTTGGTTCGCCGGCTGGGATCCGATCCATTGGGTGGTGGGCAAAACACAGGATCCGCTTTGGGAAAGTCGTATTCCTGGTCGTAATGATGGTGAGTTGACTTTGCTCTTATATCCAGTAGTTCCTCCCAACAGTATGTAATAAAACCTAAGATTACCTGGGGTACCAATGTAAGAACTTACATGTAAAAAATCAAAATACTGCATAGTTTCCAAGGTACGCGAAGCGAGGCGGCCATCTCTGTCGGAGTCGGAAGGTCCGAACTAGCATTCAGAGATTGTAGGATGCCCAACGTTAGCGCTCGGATTCCACGTCTGCTGGAGGACGACGATGTGGAGGCCTTTCTTCTGACATTCGAACGATCACCACAGGGACAGAGATGGCCTCAGGATGACTGGGAGGGATTCCTGGCTCCCCTGCTCACAGGCAAAGCACAGGCGGCGTACTACGACATTGAGGAAGGGGCTGCCGTGGATTACGCATGTTTGAAGGCCGAGATTCAGTCCCACTATCAGCTGAACCCAGGATGAAACGTACCGGTGCTACTTGGGAGGGACTGCCCCCTGTTCAAGTTTCTGTTGAAGAAGGCACGGTAAGGGAGTGGCCTCAATAGAGCACGGAGACCAAACAACCCTAATCGCCAAGCGCTGGCGCACTCAGAGCCCACCCAAAGGTGCACACCGCATGGAAAGGGACGGGATGAAGCTAAGAAGGTGTGGCAGGGCAACAGGGATTCCTCGTCAGACATGGCGGGGAAAAGGAGACTCCCCTGATGACCGACTGAGGCACTTGTTCCTGGAAACCACGGAGGAGGACACCTGGAGGGGGTTGAAGAGCGACCCGGAGGGAGCCGGATCTAACCAGACCCCCGTCCTGAGTCAAGGTTTTTCAGGAGTCATCGAGACACAGCACGCGGAGGGTGTTTAGCACGGAGTCATCAGACCACGACCAGGAGCGCACCCTCACTCGCTCCAAGGCGCACAACTTTACCCTGTCGGAAGTGCTAATGGACCAATTCGGAACTGCCCAACACTGGGACCTCGACCTTCGGTAGGCTATGCGGAAGGTGAAGAGGATAGATGGGAGGAGTATCGGCTCGGAAGGTGGGCAAACTTAGGGGGTAGAACAGGAACTGTTAATGGTGCCTCTTTCATACAGAGATGTTGTGTTACACATGGCCCATACATATTTACTGGGGGTCACCTCGCTAGGGAGAAGACCACCGAATGGATGCGAGGGCGTTTCTATTGGTTGAGGATTACTCAATCTGTCACAAAGTATTGCAAATCTTGTGACACCTGCCAACCTACTGCTCCTAAGCGAATATACCATAACCCTCTTATCCCTTTCCCAATTATAGAGACCCCGTTTGAACGCATAGCCATGGACCTGGTGGCATGGACATGAGTTAATCTCGGTGGTGGTGGACTTTGCAATGAAGTTCCCAGAGGCTATTCCCCTGAGGTTGATGGCAACGAAAGCCATTGCGAAAGAGCTGTATCTCATGTCATCCCGAGTGGGACTCCTGGCCACAATCCATGACCAACCAGGGCACACCATTCATGTCCAGACTCTTGAAGGACCTGTGTCAGTTATACCGGGTCAAACAAATAAGGACCCGTGTGTACCACCTCCAGACAGATGGGCTGTGTCAATGTCTGAATAAAACCATCAATAGCATGCTTCACAGAGTGGTGGACCGGGATGGGACGAATTGGGAAATGTTGTTGCCCCTCCTCATGTTCGTGCTCTGGGATGTCCCCTAGGCGTCCACTGGCTTCTCGCCTTTCGAGCTGCTCTATATGTGGTCCTTGACTTGACCAAGGAGGCCTGGGAGAAACAACCCCGCCTGTACCGTTCCCTCATTGAACACGTCACATTCATGAAGGACTGAATGGCAGCGACATGGCCGGTGGTGAGGGAAACCGGTGGTGAGGGAAACTCAAGCCTGGTCGTACAATAGAAGGGCCCAGTCGTGACAGTTCCGCCCAGGAGATAAGGTACTCCACCTCATCCCCACTCTGGAACACAGGACCCGGGCTCAGTGGCAGGGCCCATGTGTGGTAACAGAGCAAGTCTCCCCGGTCAACTAGTCAGCCAGGACGACAGCGCCCTCAGCAGATATACCACATTCGCCTGTTGAACGCATATTTGGAATGAGAGGCACAGGTGCTAATGAGGCAGTTGAAGATGAACGCCCACCAGAAAAGGTGCCTTTTGTCACAACTCTTACAACCTTGAAAATCATCTATACCTGGCCTAGAGCATGTTCTCAGCCAAGATAAACCAATATTAGAAGTTCCCAGTAAGCCAACCTGGTTAGCCTGAAATGGAAGTTACGCCTAGCCTGGAGCACGACATTTAGACATTTTTGTTATGCAGAATCCATCTCGATCATAACATTATCATGGGAAAGACCTTATAGTCTTGTGTTCTTTAATGTGATAACAGAGGCTGTGGTCATGGAGTGTTGTGGTCTTCAAAGGCCCATTATATGCTAGGAACATGGTAGATAAAGACAGTGGTGAAGTTAATTCATTTATTTATTTTAACTTAACAGGTTTTTGGTTTACTGGGAACTAATGAATGATATCTGTGTATTTTGGCACAGTGTTGCCTTACATTACAGTTACACCAGGTTGTTGGGGCCAGAACATGCTCTAGGCCAGGTATTGAATTTGCATCATACATCAGATAATACCGATACTGCAAGTTAAACATAAATACTTTCTAAGGCGATTTTCAATCATTCCAAGGACTGTTTACTCAGTGGCATCCTGCTGAATTACAAGGCAACATGACAGCATACATAACTCTATACGCGCTAGGGATGAATCCCAGAATCCGGGATCCTAAGATTTCCTGACCAAGCTCACTCCCATTTCCTTTGAAAAATAGTAATTTCCAACTAAATAGATGATACACCGTTTCTGCAAAAGTAATTGAGGAAATAGACATTCGCAACACGAATCATTATGATGTTACACTGACAATAGAGAGAGCACGGGATTGCCGTGTTGATAAGGAGTCTCTCAGTCACATGAAAGTTGCTATGTATAACTTTTTCAGTTAACTTCTGTGTCTCCATTTTCACAGACACTCAAATATAACGTATGTGAATACTTTTATTTTACTTGGCCTATTGACCAACAAGACACCCTCTTCTTCTTCTTCTTTTTCGTCTTCAGTGAAATGGTCAAGAAACTCTGCGGAATCATCAGCTTGTCATCGTCTGTATCCCCATCCTGAACAATGGATTAAAGTGAGTTGAAATAAAATAATATTCTGACTCAATTTAGTATTTTTGGAATTCTTTCTTGGTATGTGCTTTTCACATTTCTGTTTGATGGTTTTTCTACTTCACAAACAACACAGTACAAAAAAACAACAAAACACTCACTATACAAAACGTTCTCCAAGGCGATCAACATGTGTCCTCCAAATTCAAATCCAACTCCATTTATTTTTTTACTTTATAAAATACCATAAAGGGATGTATCTAGATTGTTCTCTACTCCAGTTTGTTATTGAGGGAAATACGAGGCTTTCCAATTGATAGTTATACATTTGTGCAGCAATTAGGCTTAGATAACACATCTTTCTCTGAAATTGATCTCAAGTATTTACATTTCTTAACAGACATAATCATGGAGATGGATGAATATAAATTGTTAGACAAAATGAAATGATAGCACAGACATTATCACAAAATGGTGTCAGTTTGTTGCAGGACCACAGCATATGAAATAGGGTTCCTTTGTGCTTTTTTGCATCTCCAACAGAGATGTGACATTTCTGGGTGCATTACATGCATTTTGGCAAGAGTGTAGTAAGTCCAATAAATTATCTTAAATTAAAATAGCACCTTAGGTTGTAGGAACAGGTACGAGCATTTTCACATATCTGTGACCAATGGTTCTCCTCAATTTCTTCCTTTAGATATTTTTTCATAATGGGTTCTGAAACACCAGGTAGAGTTTCAATCAACACTTTATTTAACATGGCAATCAACTTCTTTAGCGCAGCAGCTTCATTCAGTATTTCTCTATGCCAGATGCCTTCGGTTTGTCCATATTCTGTTGAAACGATTCAAAAAGATTTCTGAGTTATAAGAACTTAAAGAAATCGGCTTTGGATAATCCAAGTCTTTCTTGTAATTGAATGAATGACAGTAGAGATCCGTCAGAGGACAGATGCCACTTTGGAACCAGGAAGGAACGGTGATGTCATTAAACACTCGAGTTAAGGTTTGGTTATTCCAAATAGTGGTGCTGGCGATATTGGTTCTTTCCACTTTATTAATCTGTGTACTTTTTCCAAAATACATATGGAATTGAGAATCATTGCGTCATCGTTTTTTTGGACTTGAAGTAGTTAATATATTTTGTATCTTACGGTATTACTGTTGTGGCTTTGATACCCTTCCTTGCACAAGGATAGTCTGCTGTCCATTGTTTAAGTCAACGCAGTTGTGCAACCCAGTAATAGATCTTCGTACAAAGTATTTCCAGATCTCCAGCTTTATAGGGCAAGTGTAAAACTATCAATTTGAGGTCTTTCCATTCCAAATAAATTAGGAGAGCAGGCCATTTATTTTATGTAAAACGTTGGATGGAATTGAAACTGGCAGGGCTGGGAATAAATATATCAACATTGGAAATATATTTATTTTGATTATGTTGAACCTACCTAACATAGAAATAGGGAGATTTCTTCATCTCTGAAGATCGGATTCAATCTTATCTATTAAAGGAAAGTAATTGATTTTAAATGCCAAATCCAGACTGCATGGCATCAGTACAGCCAGGTATTTCATATACACTACATGAACAAATGTATGTGGACACCTGCTCGTCAAACAATTCATTCTAAAATCACGGGCATTAATATGGAGTTGGTCCCGCCTTTTCTGCTATTACAGCCCCACTCTTCTTGGAAGGCTTTCCACTCAATGTTGAAACATTACTGTGTGGACGTGCTTCCATTCAGCCACAAGAGCATTGTTGAGGTCGGGCACTGATGTTGGTCGATTAGGCCTGGCTCGCTGTCTGTGTTCCAAATTATTCCAAAGGTGATCAATGGCGTTGAGGTTAGGGCTCTGTGCAGGCCAGTCACGTTCTTCCACACCGGTGTTGACAAACCATTTCTGTATGGACCTCACTTTGTCCAAAGGGTCATTGTCATGCTGAAACAAGAAAGGCCTTTCCCTAAACTGTTACCACAAAGTTGGAAGCACAGAATCGTCTCAAATGTCATTGTATGCTGTAAAGTTAAGATTTCCTTTCAATAAAACTAAGGTCCCTAGTCTGAACAATAAAAAACAGCCCCATACCATTATTCCTCCTCCACCATCTTTACAGTTGGCACTATGCATTGGGGCAGATAGCGTTGTCCTGGCCAGATAGTAACGAATGATTCGGCACTCCAGGTAACACATTTCCTCTGCTCCGAAGTTCAATGGCAGCAAGCAACATGGCAGCAGTACAATATGGTAGCAGCACAAAACATGGTACAAACAGTATTGGGCACAGAAAACAGCAAAAAGGGCAAGAAGGTAGAGACAACAACAATATCATGCAAAGCAACCACAACGGTCATTAGGAGTGTCCACGTTCCAGTCGCTAGCTGCAGCGAACTGAAAAGACGAGCTAACCAGGGATGTAAGTGCTTTTGGGACCTTTAAAAGAATGTGACTGGCAGAACGTGTGTTGTATGTGGAGGATGAGGGCTGCAGTAGATATCTCAGATAGGAGGGAGTGAGGCCTAAGAGGCTTTTATAAATAAGCATCGACCAGTGGGTCTTGCGATGGGTATACAGAAATGACCAGTTTACAGAGGAGTATAGAGTGTAGTGATGTGTCCTATTGATGGCAAATCTGATGGCCGAATGGTAAAGAACATCTAGCCGCTCGAGAGCACCCTTACCTGCCGTAATATAAGTTACGTCTCTGTAATGAAGCATGGGTGGGATGGTCATTTGAATCAGGATAAGTTTGGCAGCTGGGGTGAAAGAAGAGTGTTTAGAGGAAACCAAGTCTAGATTTAACTTTAGCCTGCAGCTTAGATATGTGCTGAGAGAAGGACAGTGTACCGTCTAGACATACTCCCAATTAGTTGTATGGGGTGACTGCCTGAAGCTCTAAACACTCAGAGGTAGTAATCACACCTGTGTGTAGAGGGGCATTCTTCTTATCAAACCCCATTACATTTGTTTTGGAGGTGTTCAGAACTAGATTAAGGGCAGAGAAAGCTTGTTGGACACAAAGAAAGCTTTGTTGTTGAGCATTTAACACAAAATACGGGAAGGGGCCAGCTGAGTATAAGATTGCATATAAATCATGTGCATATAAATGGATGAGGGTGCTTCCTACTGCCGACTTTATGTAACTTCCCCAATTACAATGTTTAGCTACAATTACCCTCTTTACTGTAAAAAGAAAGATATGGATTCATTGTCATGCGGATGCTTCTGCCCAATATCACTTTTGAATGTTGATTACAAAATCATTGCTAAGGTATTAGCTTTTTGCATCGAGACAGTAATATAAAAGTTGTTTGACTCAGACCAAACAGGGTTTATAAGGAACACGGTGTCTATAGACAATCTCTGCAACTTTTTTCAATATAATCATTCGTTACAAGAACTTGAATGCTACAAAAGTTGCATTATGAATAGATGCAAAATACACATTTGATAGGGTGGGATGGGCATACTTGATGGCTGTTATAAAAAAGTTTGGTTTTGGTCCGATTTTTATTTCTCGATTGAGCAATTGTACAAATCCGCCAAAGCTTCTATACAAACAAATGAACAAATCTCTGAATCATTCAAGTTATCAAGAGGGACAAGACAGGGATGCCCTTTGTCTATATAGTTATTTGTTTTCTTTGGCCACAGAACACCTAGCATCAATATTTAGAAATCATGGCTAAATTCAGGGCACAGAGTGTGATCATCATGTGATATCATTGTATGCAGAGGACATTTTACTTGTATCTGAATCAGAACAATCTCTGCAATTTATTTTACAACTTTGGAAAATACAGTCCCTTCAGAAAGTATTCACATACATTGACTTTTTCCACATTTTGTTAAGTTACAAAGTGGGATGAAAGTGGATTAAATTGTAATTTTCTTGTCAACGATCTACCAAAATATACTATTATGTCAAAGTGGAAGAAAAATGACAAAAAGTCTAATTAATAAATGTGAAATAAAACGCTAATATATTTTGATTAGATAAGTATTCATCCCCCTGAGTCAATATTACGATGACGCCAGAGGGGAGGGCTGCCGTTTTATCGGCTCTTAACCAACCATGCTATTATGTTTGTTTTTTCGCGTTGTTCGTAACTTGTTTTGTACATAATGTTGCTGCTACCGTCTCTTATGACCGAAAAGAGCTTCTGGATATCAGAATTGCGATTGCTCACCTCAAACTGGACAAAGAGTTTTTCTTCAATGAGTCAGACGGGAAGGATATACCACTACAAACACCAAACCAAGCCCAGGTCCCTGTGATTCACTGGGAAACGAATCTGAGATTTTGTGGAAAAAGATCAGGGATACTAAGGATCAGGTGACGAGTGGCTAATCTACCCTGCCTTCCGTCCTGCTAGCTAATGTTCGAACACTGGGAAAATAAATTGGACGAGCTGAAAGCACGTAAATCCTACCAACGAGACATGAAAAACTGTAATGTATTTTGTTTCACCGAGTTGTTTCTGCACGACGACGTTAAGATTATACAGCTGGCGGGGTATACACTTCATTGGCAGGACAGAACAGCAGCCTCTAGTAAGACATCAGGTGGGGGCATATGCATATATGTGAAAAACAGCTGTTGCATAATTTCTAAGGAAGTCTCAAGGCTTTGCTCACCTGAGGTGGCGTATCTCATGATAAGCTGTAGACCACACTATCTAGCTAGAGTTCCCATTTGTATTATTCGTAGCTGTCTTCATACCACCACAGACCGATGCTGGCACTAATACCGTGCTCAATGAGCTTCATACCACCATAAGCAAACAGGAAAACGCTCATCCATAGGGGGCGCTCCTAGTGGCCGGGGACTTTTTAATGCAGTGAAACTTAAATCAGTTTGATATAATTTCTATCAGCATGTTAAATGTGCAACCAGAGGAAATGTTTGTCTGTGGAGATTGCATGGCTGTTATCTAAGCTTGTCAGTTTTGTCACGTTCTGACCTTTATTTCCTTTGTTTTGTCGATATTTAGTATGGTCAGGGCGTGAGTTGGGGTGGGCAGTCTATGTTTGTTTTTCTATGATTTTGGGATTTCTATGTTTCGGCCTAGTATGGTTCTCAATCAGAGGCAGGTGTCGTTAGTTGTCTCTGATTGAGAATCATTCTTAGGTAGCCTGGGTTTCACTGTTTGTTTGTGGGTGTTGTTTCCGTGTCTGTGTTTGTCGCCACACGGTACTCTTTAGGTTTGTTCACGTTTATTGTTTTTGTATTGATAGTGTTCAGTTTATGTTTTTAAATAAACAACCATGGACACTTACCTCGCCCGCATCTTGGTCCGATCCTTGTTACACCTCTTCAGAGGAAGAGGAAGAAATCAGCCGTTACAAGTTTAGAACAAATTCTTATTTACAATGATGGCCTACCAAAATGCAAAAGGCCTCCTGCGCGGACAGGGCTGTGAGATTTTTTAAAAATAAAACACGACAAGAAAGACAACACAACACTACATAAAGAGATACCTAAGACAATAACATAGCAAGGCCAATCTTACTGCCATCCAGGACCTCTGTACCAGGCGGTGTCAGAGGAAGGCCCTAGTCATAGACTGTTCTCTCTACTACCGCATGGCAAGCGGTAGCAGAGTGCCAAGTCTAGGTCCAAGAGGCTTCTAAACAGCTTCTACCCCCAAGCCATAAGACTTCTGAACATCTAATCAAATGGCTACCCAGACCAATTGCATCTAATACTCTGCTGGTACTCTCTGTTATTTAACTATGCATATGTCACTTGAATAACTCTACCCACTTGTATATATGGCATCAATTACCTCGACTCACCGGTGCCCCCGCACACTAATCTGTACCAGTACCCCATGTATATTGCCTCGCTATTGTTATTTTTTTGCTGCTCTTTAATTATTTGTTACTTTATTTTTTATTTTTTAAACTGCAATGTTGTTTAAGGGTTTGTAAGTAAGCACTTCACTGTAAGGTCGACACCTGTTGTATTCGGGGCATGAGACAAATGAAATGTGATTTGATTTGAAGGCTTATGACTGTATCATGAAGTCCTTCGTTTTGTCACTTACAAGCGACGTCTAATTGACCGTTGTGATCTCTGCAGTGCTGTCTGGTGGACATAGCTAGCAAAACACAGACTTAAACACTGTTTCATTCTTATTTAGTGTTAGTACATGTACTTTACTGGCATGCTGCTTTTTTTATATTGATATATTTTCATCTGGTTGATGTCATTTGACTTTGTGCCTTTGCCTGAAACTGATGTGTTGATGCTGCTGTCTTGTTCCAGGTCTCTCTTGAATATGTCATTTTAATCTCAACAAGACTAACCCGATTAAATAAAGTTGAAATAAAATCAATAAAAAGGTTTAATGACTGGATTCCTAAATGTGAAAGGAATGGATTATGGGATACAACGTTAAAATAAAGTGATACTTCCATTTGCAAATTAAAAACCCTATTGTTGCTCCAGGTCACAAATTCAGTTGAAATTAGTAGGAAACCATAATATTGACCAAAGATTTACCTGTAAGGAGGTCATACACTTCAGGGTGTGCATGACTGCGGATATGACTAACCTGCACATTGACTTGGTACTGACACCCCCTGTATACAGCCTATTTATCTATCTATCTAACTATCTCTCTATCTGTCTGATTATCTTTCTGAGCATCAGTTGAGTGACAAGCAGAGGTTAACGGAGGGTGATAGTGAAAGCGGAGGGAGTAACATGGCTAACTCCATCTCTACTGTTAATTAGCATCATGTTTTATAGAGGCAAATAATTTTTTAAATAGTAGGCAAATACTGGTCTTACAACAGTAAGTTTAAAAGGTAGTCACTTATAATTGAAATTTGTATTGAAAATGTTGGAGTCATTTTCAAATGTTTAGCTTTTAAAAAATGTATTTTCCATAAAGCATATTAAAAACTGTATTCCACAGTTTGGGGCGAGCTTTGGAACATAGCCAAGCAATTTATTGGATGAGAAGCGACCAGAATGTGTGCGCCGAGGATCCTTTTCAGTCTCTATATCGAATCAGCTATCACCTCTGACATCATCACTAACATTACCTCAGTGAATCATTCCAACATCCACCCATCAATCATTGACAAACAAAAAAACGAAACAGTATTGAACTTGGTTGGTATTAAGGGAACGGAGAAGAACTCATCAACATTCTGAGGAATATATGTTTTATCCATAAACATGTACTTTGTGTCCTTATACATGACAGATGATTGGTGAAGTTAGTGGATAAATAATGATGGTCAGAATTTCTGGTGGCAATGTTGTTTGGTTGACGTGTCATATTGTGATCCTCCAATAAACTATCAAGCATTACACATGTTTAGTAGTTTTTTAGATTAATCTTACATGTTTAGCAGCTTCAAGTACATCATACATATAATATTGTTTCATTCCATGTTATAATGTGAACATGGCCATAATACAGGTGCATGTAGAGCAAATTATGTCTGATTACACTGGGCAGTAATAGTAGTACACATACATGTACTGTCCTGAGAGTATGAGTATTGAGTGAGCTTGATAACATCACTACCACTAGCAGGAACAGCAGGAACACACCCTGCATCTTCAACTATGTACCTTGTCAGCTCAGGGATTCAATCCAGCAACCTTTTGGTTACTGGCCTAACTCTCTAACCACTAGGATACCTGCCGCCACTGCAAAGCCAAAGTACTGTATGGAATTGTTTTAAGATGGTCATACCAAGGATCATTTAGTTATTAATTTTGAATATTAAGACCCACATTTACATTTACATTTAAGTCATTTAGCAGACGCTCTTATCCAGAGCGACTTACAAATTGGTGCGTTCACCTTATGACATCCAGTGGAACAGCCACTTTACAATAGTGCATCTAAATCTTTTAAGGGGGGTGAGAAGGATTACTTTATCCTATCCTAGGTATTCCTTAAAGAGGTGGGGTTTCAGGTGTCTCCGGAAGGTGGTGATTGACTCCGCTGTCCTGGCGTCGTGAGGGAGTTTGTTCCACCATTGGGGGGCCAGAGCAGCGAACAGTTTTGACTGGGCTGAGCGGGAACTGTACTTCCTCAGTGGTAGGGAGGCGAGCAGGCCAGAGGTGGATGAACGCAGTGCCCTTGTTTGGGTGTAGGGCCTGATCAGAGCCTGGAGGTACTGAGGTGCCGTTCCCCTCACAGCTCCGTAGGCAAGCACCATGGTCTTGTAGCGGATGCGAGCTTCAACTGGAAGCCAGTGGAGAGAGCGGAGGAGCGGGGTGACGTGAGAGAACTTGGGAAGGTTGAACACCAGACAGGCTGCGGCGTTCTGGATGAGTTGTAGGGGTTTAATGGCACAGGCAGGGAGCCCAGCCAACAGCGAGTTGCAGTAATCCAGACGGGAGATGACAAGTGCATGGATTAGGACCTGCGCCGCTTCCTGTGTGAGGCAGGGTCGTACTCTGCGGATGTTGTAGAGCATGAACCTACAGGAACGGGCCACCGCCTTGATATTAGTTGAGAACGAAAGGGTGTTGTCCAGGATCACGCCAAGGTTCTTAGCGCTCTGGGAGGAGGACACAATGGAGTTGTCAACCGTGATGGCGAGATCATGGAACGGGCAGTCCTTCCCCGGGAGGAAGAGCAGCTCCGTCTTGCCGAGGTTCAGCTTGAGGTGGTGATCCGTCATCCACACTGATATGTCTGCCAGACATGCAGAGATGCGATTCGCCACCTGGTCATCAGAAGGGGGAAAGGAGAAGATTAATTGTGTGTCGTCTGCATAGCAATGATAGGAGAGACCATGTGAGGTTATGACAGAGCCAAGTGACTTGGTGTATAGCGAGAATAGGAGAGGGCCTAGAACAGAGCCCTGGGGGACACCAGTGGTGAGAGCACGTGGTGTGGAGACGGATTCTCGCCACGCCACCTGGTAGGAGCGACCTGTCAGGTAGGACGCAATCCAAGCGTGGGCCGCGCCGGAGATGCCCAACTCGGAGAGGGTGGAGAGGAGGATCTGATGGTTCACAGTATCGAAGGCAGCCGATAGGTCTAGAAGGATGAGAGCAGAGGAGAGAGAGTTAGCTTTAGCAGTGCGGAGCGCCTCCGTGATACAGAGAAGAGCAGTCTCAGTTGAATCTCAGTTGAGCAGTCTTGAAACCTGACTGATATGGATCAAGAAGGTCATTCTGAGAGAGATAGCGGGAGAGCTGGCCAAGGACGGCACGTTCAAGAGTTTTGGAGAGAAAAGAAAGAAGGGATACTGGTCTGTAGTTGTTGACATCGGAGGGATCGAGTGTAGGTTTTTTCAGAAGGGGTGCAACTCTCGCTGTCTTGAAGACGGAAGGGACGTAGCCAGCGGTCAGGGATGAGTTGATGAGCGAGGTGAGGTAAGGGAGAAGGTCTCCGGAAATGGTCTGGAGAAGAGAGGAGGGGATAGGGTCAAGCGGGCAGGTTGTTGGGCGGCCGGCCGTCACAAGACGCGAGATTTCATCTGGAGAGAGAGGGGAGAAAGAGGTCAGAGCACAGGGTAGGGCAGTGTGAGCAGAACCAGCGGTGTCATTTGACTTAGCAACGAGGATCGGATGTCGTCGACCTTCTTTTCAAAATGGTTGACGAAGTCATCTGCAGAGAGGGAGGAGGGGGAGGGGGAGGAGGATTCAGGAGGGAGGAGAAGGTGGCAAAGAGCTTCCTAGGGTTAGAGGCAGATGCTTGGAATTTAGAGTGGTAGAAAGTGGCTTTAGCAGCAGAGACAGAAGAGGAAAATGTAGAGAGGAGGGAGTGAAAGGATGCCAGGTCCGCAGGGAGGCGAGTTTTCCTCCATTTCCGCTCGGCTGCCCGGAGCCCTGTTCTGTGAGCTCGCAATGAGTCGTCGAGCCACGGAGCGGGAGGGGAGGACCGAGCCGGCCTGGAGGATAGGGGACATAGAGAGTCAAAGGATGCAGAAAGGGAGGAGAGGAGGGTTGAGGAGGCAGAATCAGGAGATAGGTTGGAGAAGGTTTGAGCAGAGGGAAGAGATGATAGGATGGAAGAGGAGAGAGTAGCGGGGGAGAGAGAGCGAAGGTTGGGACGGCGCGATACCATCCGAGTAGGGGCAGTGTGGGAAGTGTTGGATGAGAGCGAGAGGGAAAAGGATACAAGGTAGTGGTCGGAGACTTGGAGGGGAGTTGCAGTGAGGTTAATGGAAGAACAGCATCTAGTAAAGATGAGGTCGAGCGTATTGCCTGCCTTGTGAGTAGGGGCGGAAGGTGAGAGGGTGAGGTCAAAAGAGGAGAGGAGTGGAAAGAAGGAGGCAGAGAGGAATGAGTTAAAGGTAGACGTGGGGAGGTTAAAGTCGCCCAGAACTGTGAGAGGTGAGCCGTCCTCAGGAAAGGAGCTTATCAAGGCATCAAGCTCATTGATGAACCTGGAGGGCGATAAATGATAAGGATGTTAAGCTTGAAAGGGCTGGTAACTGTGACAGCATGGAATTCAAAGGAGGCGATAGACAGATGGGTAAGGGGAGAAAGAGAGAATGACCACTTGGGAGAGATGAGGATCCCGGTGCCACCACCCCGCTGACCAGAAGCTCTCGGGGTGTGCGAGAGCACGTGGGCGGACGAAGAGAGAGCAGTAGGAGTAGCGGTGTTGTCTGTGGTGATCCATGTTTCCGTCAGAGCCAAGAAGTCGAGGGACTGGAGGGAGGCATAGGCTGAGATGAACTCTGCCTTGTTGGCCGCAGATCGGCAGTTCCAGAGGCTACCGGAGACCTGGAACTCCACGTGGGTCGTGCGCGCTGGGACCACCAGATTAGGGTGGCGGCGGCCACGCGGTGTGGAGCGTTTGTATGATCTGTGCAGAGAGGAGAGAACAGGGATAGACAGACACATAGTTGACAGGCTACAGAAGAGGCTACGCTAATGCAAAGGAGATTGGAATGACAAGTGGACTACACGTCTCGAATGTTCAGAAAGTTAAGCTTACGTAGCAAGAATCTTATTGACTAAAATGATTAAAATGATACAGTACTGCTGAAGTAGGCTAGCTGGCAGTGGCTGCGTTGTTGACTTTGTAGGCTAGCTGGCAGTGGCTGCATTGTTGGCACTACACTAATCAAGTCGTTCCGTTGAGTGTGATAGTTTCAACAGTGCTGCTATTCGGGGGCTAGCTGGCTAGCTAGCAGTGTTGATTACGTTACGTTGCGTTAAAAGAACGACAATAGCTGGCTAGCTAACCTAGAAAATCGCTCTAGACTACACAATTATCTTTGATACAAAGACGGCTATGTAGCTAGCTATGTAGCTAGCTACGATCAAACAAATCAAACCGTTGTACTGTAATGAAATGAAATGAAAATGTGATACTACCTGTGGAGCGAATGCGACCGGGTTGTTGAGTGAGGAAGTTCTATTCGGTAGACGTTGGCTAGCTGTTGGCTAGCTAGCAGTGTCTCCTACGTTAAGGACGACAAATAGCTGGCTAGCTAACCTCGGTAAATTAAGATAATCACTCTAAGACTACACACTCTAAACTACACAATTATCTTGGATACGAAGACAGCAAAGACAACTATGTAGCTAGCTAACACTACACTAATCAAGTCGTTCAGTTGAGTGTAATAGTTTTTTACAGTGCTGGTATTCGGAAGACGGTGGACGTTTGCTAGCTGGCTAGCTGGCTAGCTGCTGGGCAGATAGCAGTGTAGACTACGTCAGGACGACGAAATACGATAATTACGCAATTATCTTTGATACAAAGACGGCTATGTAGCTAGCTAAGAAGAAATTGCTAAGATTAGACAAATCAAACCGTTGTACTATAATGAAATGTAATGAAAAGTTATACTACCTGCAGACCGAAGCGCTCGGATGCGACCGCTCGCTCCAACCCGGAAGTTGCTCTTGTGAAGCGGGAAAACATTTTGTGTACTAAAAAAATATATATTTTTTTAACTTCTTATGGCCAGGTGGGACGGTAGCATCCCACCTGGCCAACATCCGGTGAAATTGCAGACCGCAAAATTTGTCACGAATATTACCGAAGGTGACTCCCCTTCTTGTTCGGGTGGCACTCGGCGGTCGTCGTCGCCGGTATACTAGCTATCGCCGATCTGTTGTTCTGTGTTCCTTTGGTTTTGTTTGTAATTTGGGTTTCACGCTGTCATAACAAAATTCAAACTACAGAATTATAAATATTTAACTTTCATAAAATCACAAGTGTAATATATCAAAATAAAGCTTAACTTCTTGTTAATCCAGCCGCTGTGTCACATTTCAAAAAGGCTTTACTGCAAAAGCATTCCATGTGATTATCTGAGGACAGCGCCCCGCATACAAAATCATGAAAAACATATTTCAACCAGACAGGTGCATCAGTCAGAAATAGTGATATAATAAATGCCTTACCTTTGATGATCTTCTTCTGTTGGCACTCCAAAAGGTCCCAGATACATCACAAATGGTCCTTTTGTTCAATAATGTCCTTCTTTATATCCATAAAAACTCAGTTTAGCTGGCGCGCTTCAGTCAATAATCCACCCAGTTTCCCTCCATCAAAATGCATACAAAATGAATCCCAAACGTTACTAATAATATTTTCCAAACAAGTCAAACAATGTTTATAATCAAACCTTAGGTACCCTAATACGCAAATAAATGATTAAATTTAAGACGGAGAATCGTTATTGTCTTTTCCGGAGATAAATACCAAAGAACTCTCATCCACGCGCTTGGAAACAATACAGCCAAAATGGAAGCCATCTAGAAAAACTACAATTTCTTGCTCATTTTTCAAAATACCAACAAGAAACTCTTTCTAAAGACTGTTGACATCTGGTGGAAGCCCGAGGAACTGCAATCTGGGAGGATTTCACCTTATAATAAAAGAGACAGCCATTGAAAACAGTGGTAGGCTTAATTTCTTTGGGTGGGGGGGTATGGTTTGTCCTCGGGGTTTCGCCTGCCATATCAGTTCTGTTATACTCACAGACATCATTTTAATAGTTTTAGAAACTTTAGAGTGTTTTCTATCCAAATTATATGCATATCCTAGCTTCTGGGCCTGAGTAACAGAGAGTTTTCTTTGGGCATGCTTTTCATCCGTACGTAAAAATACTGCCCCCTACCCAAGAGAGGTTAACAGCACTCTATTTTACTCATTTTTCACAAAATAACATTCATAGTTAAATAATTTCGTGAGTGACTCATCTCAATTTGTTTGCTGCTTGGCTAGATTAACAAATGTATTTACCACTTTCTTTATTCATTTACCATGTTTTTAGTTTCCTGAGAACTAATGATGGATATTGGCATATCATGTCACAGAACACGCTGTTGCTTGACATTACAGTTACACCAGATGGTTCATGCCAGAACACACTCTAGGCCAGGTATTGAAGTTGCAACATACATCAGATCCTCCTTCTACAGGATATTGGCAAGTTAAACATAATTATTTTCTGCTATTTTCTGCTGAAATACAAGACAACATGGCAGCACACATAACACACTAGGGATTAATGCCAGAAACCGGGATCCTGAGATTTCCTAACCAAGCTCCCTCTCGTTTCCTGTGAAAATAGAACTTTACCAAAAAATGGCTGATTCTCCAAAAGTTTCTGTTTCTCCAAAAGTAATTGAGAAAATAGACATTCGCAAAATTGATCCATAAGATGTTCCACTGACAGTCGAGAGAGCAAGTGATTGCCATGTTGATAAGCAGTCTCTCAGTCACATGAAAGGTCCAATGAATAACATTTTCTGATAATACAAAACCAAGGAGGCTCATGGTTCGCACCCCCTTCCATAGACATACACAGTAATTATAACAACTTCTAGGGACGTCCTCCAACCTATTAGAGCTCTTGCAGTCATGAACTGACATGTTGTCCACCCAATCAAAGAATCAGAGAATCATTCTAGTACTGAAAGCATAAGCTACAGCTAGCTAGCACTGCAGTACATAAAATGTGGTGAGTGGTTGAGTCAAAGAGAGAGAAACACAGTGGTTGAACAGTTTTGAACAAATTCATTTCTTTAAAAATGAAGTAGAAGCTAGAGAAAGAGAGAGATAGCTATATTTAGTTGTACTTTTACTTGTATTTCTAGTATCTATGTTGGCTATGAAAGTTATTTTTGCTTGTTCACAGACAGCTCATATGTTCTGCACTGAAGTCCACAAACGAAGGGCAAAAGGTGAACGCATAGATAGTTGCAAGAAGGAATACAACAATGAAAGTGATCATGCTGTTTTCCTTTCTTTTTTAAGGGGTGGATCAGCTTCATTATTGCATATAGATTGTGGCTTCTATCAATGTAATTGTCTGCATAATTTCAAATCCCCATAGATTTTTTAAAATAAATATATAAATATATATATTTATTTTCCAATATAAATATATATATTGTTTTTTAATATATGTTCCTTTATTTTTTTCCCTACCCTACCACCCCTTCCTGAATTGGAGTGAACTAATGGACGACAACACTAAATACTTAAACTTCCAGCTTATGAATACACCTACTATTTCAACAGCATTGGAAGACGGCAGGGTAGCCTAGTGGTTAGTGTGTTGGACTAGTAACCTGAAGGTTGCGAGTTCAAATCCCTGAGCTGACAAGATACACATCTGATGTGCTACCCCTGAACAGGCAGTTAGCCCACTGGGCTGTCATTGAAAATAATAATTTGTTCTTAACTTAATT
The DNA here is from genome assembly GCF_034236695.1 of Oncorhynchus nerka. Taxonomy (NCBI): domain Eukaryota; kingdom Metazoa; phylum Chordata; class Actinopteri; order Salmoniformes; family Salmonidae; genus Oncorhynchus; species Oncorhynchus nerka. The sequence continues at coordinate 108,039 of NW_027040080.1, read as the reverse complement.
TTGAAAAAATAAAAAAAAATAAAAAAACATATGGAGATGTGGATTACACTATTCTCTACTCGAGTAGCAGCAGTTTGGCTTTTGAAAAAGCTCACAACTTTTAACATCATTCAACACATCATTCAACACCATCCGTACCATCTGAAGCTTGTTCATAATTCCTCTAAAACAAATGCCTAGTATTTTCCAAAGCTAAACACTCTGAAACCATGTCATTACTACCTCGGATGGACATTCCATGGAACAAGTAATAACATTAAATTATTTAGGAGATCAGTGGATTAGAATTTGAGCTTCACACCCCATGTAGAGAAACTTGTTGGTAAAAGCAAGCTGCGTATTGGGCTTTACTACGGGCACAATTTTGTTTTTCCTTTGCCACCATAAAGTAGATGATTCATTGTACTTTTCCATCTGTGTTGGACTATAGTAATACTATTTAAGGTCAAGCCTCAATAAATACACTGAAGGCTCTTGACTGTATCATGTGATGTCTACATTGCTGTCGAGTGGACATAGCTAGCAACACACAGGCTATAACACTGGTACATTCTTATATAGAAAGCCATTTTAGAAAAACTGTAATTTTATCTGTTCTCTATTAGCCCGAAATTAAAACACTTACAAGCTCAGATACCAGTTTTAAGCTAACAGTCCTGAACAAATGTACAGAGCTTGGAACAAGTATTTTCACTAATCAGTCCCCTTGTATTGGAATTCCCTCCAAGCCAATTGCATTCAGTTTTTTTCTGACTTGTGTTGTGTACATTACTGACGTGCAGCTTGTTATATTTATATATGGTTCATGTCATGTGGCTGTTTGTCTGAAACTGATGGGTTGAGCCTACCAGACGAGCTAAATTACTTCTATGCTCGCTTCGAGGCAAGCAACACTGAAGCATGCATGAGAGCATGTTCCGGACGACTGTGATTACGCTCTCTCGTAGCCGATGTGAGTAACCTTGAAACAGGTGGATTACCAGGACGTGTACTCCGAGCGTGTGCTGACCAGCTGGCAAGTGTCTTCACTGACATTTTCAACCTGTCCATGACCGAGTCTGTAATACCAACATGTTTCAAGCAGACAGCCATAACTGTGCCCAAGAACACCAAGGTAACCTGACAAAATGACTACCGACCCGTAGCACTCATATCTGTAGCCATGAAGTGCTTTGAAAGGCTGGTCATGGCTCACATCAACACCATTATCCCAGAGACGCTAGACCCACATCAATTTGCATACTGCCTCAATAGATCCTCAGATGATGCAATCTCTATTGCACTCCACACTGCCCTTTCCCATCTGGACAAAAGGAACACCTACGTGAGAATGCTATTCATTGACTACAGCTCAGTGTTCAACACCATAGTGCCCTCAAAGCTCATCACTAAGCTAAGGTCCCTAGGACTAAACACCTCCCTATGAAACTGGATCATAGACTTCCTGACGGGCCGCCCCCAGGTGGTAAGGGTAGGTAACAACACATCTGCCACGTTGATCCTCAACACGGGGGCCCCTCAGGGGTGAGTGCTCAGTTCTCTCCTGTACTCCCTGTTCACCCATGATTGCATGGCCAAGCATGAATCCAACACCATCATTAAATTTGCCAATGACACAACATTGGTAGGCCTGATCACCGACAACGATGAGACAGCCTATGGGAGGAGGTCATAACCTGGCAGTATGGGGCCAGGATAACAACATCTACCTCAACGTGATCAAGACAAAGGAGAAGATTGTGGACTACAGGAAAAGGAGGGCCGAGCACGCCCACATTCTCATTGACAGGGCTGTAGTGGAGCAGGTTGAGAGCTTCAAGTTCCTTGGTGTCCACATCACCAACAAACTATGGTCCAAACACAACAAGACAGTCGTGAAGAGGGCACAACAATGCCTATTCCCCTTCAGGAGAATGAAAAGATTTGGCATGGGTCCTCAGATCCTCAAAAGTTAAACAGCTGCACCATCGAGAACATCCTGATTGGTTCCATCACTGCCTGGTATGGCAACTGCGATTGGTTGCATCATCGCCTGGTATGACAACTGCTAGGCCTCCGACCACATGTTGCTACAGGGGGAAGTGCATACAGCCCAGTACATCACTGGGGCCAAGCTTCCAGCCATCCAGGACATCTATACCAGGCGGTGTCAGAGGAAGGCTCGAAAGATTTCCAAAGATTCCAGCCACCCTAGCTTTTTTTTTTATTGATACTCCTTAATTATTTGTTAGTTATCTATTTTTCCTCTTTTTGTTTTTTGTCATTTTTTTACATCCATTTATTTTTTGTAAATACTTTCTTAACACTTATTTTTCTTAAAACGACATTGTTGGTTAAGGGCTCGTAAGTAAGCATTTCACTGTAAGGTCTACCTACACCTGTTGTTTTCGGCCTATGTAACAAATACAATATGATTTGATGCTGCTGTCTTGTTCCAGGTCTCTCTTGAATATGAGATTTTTATTTTAACGAGACTAACCTGGTTAAATAAAGTTTCAATAAAATAAATAAAAGGTGTAATGATTGGATTCATAAATGTGTTATGAATGGATTATGGATACAAAGTGCTACCACCATTTATAAATTCAAGTCTATCCAAGCTCCAGGTCACAGATTCAGATGAAATAACTAGGAAACCATAATATTGACTGAAGTTTTGCCTGGAGGGAGGTCATCAACTTCAGGCTGTGCATGACTGCGGTTACCGCCATGGGAGTAATGTCATTTGGCTTGTTAATCGGCTGTGAGAGGTGTGGATGGGTGGGGCAGGTACAGTATCTGCAGAAAGAGTATAAAACAGGGCTGCAGAGGGCAGAGAGACACCACACTACTACTGACGTCCAGAAGACATCATCCAGATAAACAGCCATCAATCAGACAGCATCGTCCAACTGAAAGAGGTATGTTTGTTTTCACTGAGAATCTTCTTTGCAAAGGTGTATAGGAGTGCGCAGGTGTATACAAGTGGACAGGTAGGAATGGATGGAGAGGTGTGTGTGTGTTAACAAGTTGTGCTCTATGTGCTTTAGTAAAGGATGAAGATCCAGAGTATGTTACTGCTGTTCGCTCTAGTGGGTGTCCTGTTAGCAAGCTCCCTCAATGAAGATAACTCTGAGGAAGGTATGTCTTGTTTGTAAATGTGTACTACTTTACTGCCCGGGTTTAATCTGATAAAATCTAGTAAAATGAAAAATCTTTCTTCCTCAGCTCTCCTGCAGGAGGATGATGTAAAAGATGGAAAGGCTGCCTTTTTGGCAAAGTTGGCTACTCTGAAGACCAGCCCCTCAGAAGATGAAGCACCATGTGAGCTATCTATCTATCTATCTATCTATCTATCTATCTATCTATCTATCTATCTATCTATCTATCTATCTATCTATCTATCTGTCTGTCTGTCTGTCTGTCTGTCTGTCTGTCTGTCTGTCTGTCTGTCTGTCTGTCTGAAATGTTTAGCTGTTAAAAAAGGTATTTTCCATAATGATGATTTAAACTGTATTCGACAGTGTGGGGAGAGCTTTGGAACATAGCCAAGGGCCTTATTGGGTGAGAAGCGACCAGCATGGGGATGCCAAGGATCCTTTTCAGTCTCCATATGGAATCAGCTATCACCTCTGAAGTCATCACTAACATTACCTCAGTGAATCATTCCAACATCCATCCATCAATGATTGTCAAAAAAACAAAACAGTAATACAGTTCATTGGTACTTTGGTACTGAGATGAACTCATCAACATTCTGAAGAATATATGTTTTATCCATGAACATGTAATTTATGTCCTGACACATGAGAGTTGATTGGTCAAGTTAGTGGATAAATAATTGTATGGTTGTATTGTCATATTATGATCCTCCAATAAACTGTCAAGCATAAGACATGTTTAGTCGTTTTTTATTAATCTTACATGTTTAGCAGTATTTCAATTACATCATACATGTTTCATAATATTGTTTTATTTCGTGTTTCTATTCAGTATGAACAACGTGAACTTGACCATAATACAGATGCAGTGCATGCAGAGCAAATTACATCAGATTACACTGGGCAGTAATGGTAGTACACATATCCACACACACACACTAGACGTACCGTCTGGAGAGTTAGCTTCATTGAGTGAGCTTGATAACAGCAGTAACATATCCTGGATCTTCTAATAAATCAAATCAAATCAAATGTATTTATATAGCCCTTCGTTGGGCTGATATCAGCTGATATCTCAAAGTGCTGTTCAGAAAGCCAGCCTAAAACCCCAAACAGCAAGCAATGCAGGTGTAGAAGCACGGTGGCTAGAAAAAACTCCCTAGAAAGGCCAAAACCTAGGAAGAAACCTAGAGAGGAACCAGGCTATGTGGGGTGGCCAGTCATCTTCTGGCTGTGCTGGGTGGGGATTGTAACAGAACATGGCCAAGATGTTCAAATGTTCATAAATGACCAGGTCAAATAATAATAATCACAGGCAGAACAGTTGAAACTGGAGCAGCAGCACGGCCAGGTGGACTGGGGACAGCAAGGAGTCATCATGTCAGGTAGTCCTGAGGCATGGTCCTAGGGCTCAGGTCCTCCAAGAGAGAGAAAGAAAGAGAGAAAGAGAGAATTGGAAAGAGCATACTTAAATTCACACAGGACACCGGATAGGAGAGGAGAAGTACTCCGGATATAACAAACTGACCCTAGCCCCCCGACACATAAACTACTGCAGCATAAATACTGGAGGCTGAGACAGGAGGGGTCAGGAGACACTGTGGCTCTATCCGAGGACACCCCCGGACAGGGCCAAACAGGAAGGATATAACCCCACCTACTTTGCCAAAGCACAGCCCCCACACCACTAGAGGGATATCTTCAACCACCAACTTACCATCCTGAGACAAGGCCGAGTATAGCTTACAAAGTTCTCAGCCACGGCACAACCCAAGGGGGGGCGCCAACCCAGACAGAAAGATCATATCAGTGACTCAACCCACTCAAGTGACACACCCCTCTTAGGGACGGTATGAAAGAGCCCTAGTAAGCCAGTGACTCAGCCCCTGTAATAAGGTTAGAGGCAGAGAATCCCAGTGGAAAGAGTGGAACCGGCCAGGCAGAGACAGCAAGGGCGGTTCGTTGCTACAGAGCCTTTCCGTTCACCTTCACACTCCTGGGCCAGACTACACTCAATCATATGACCCACTGAAGAGATTCTTCAGTAAAGACTTAAAGGTTGAGACCGAGTTTGCGTCTCAGCATGTAATAAGCTACATCCTGAATTCAAAATGGGGAAAACATTTTTGTCACTTATCAACACACATTACCCCCATAATGACAAAGTGAAAGCATGTTTATAGATATTTTTGCTAATTTATTGAAAATGAAATACAGAAATATCTCATTTACATAAGTATTCACAACAAATGTTGGAATCACAGTTGGCAGTGATTACAGAGTCTTTCTGGACAGGTCTCTAAGAACTTGCACACCTGGATTGTACAATATTTGCCAATTATATTATTTTCTTAATTCTTCAAGCTCTGTCAAATTGGTTGTTGATCATTGCTAGACAACCATTTTCAAGTCTCGCTGTAGATTTTCAAGCAGATTTAAGTCAAAACTGTATCTCGGCCACTCAGGACTATTCACTGTATTCTTGGTAGGCAACTCCAGTGTAGATTTGGCCTGGTGTTTGATGTTATTTAGTTAATTAATAACTTCCCCATGCTTTTTTTCTATCCATGTACTAATAGGTTCCCTTCTTTGTGAGGCATTGGAAAACCTCCCTGGTCTCTGTGGTTGAATCTGTGTTTGAAATTCACTGTTCGACTGAGAGACCTTACAGATAATTCTATGTGCGGGGTACAGAGATGAGGTACATTTACATTTACATTTAAGTCATTTAGCAGACGCTCTTATCCAGAGCGACTTACAAATTGGTGCTTTCACCTTATGACATCCAGTGGAACAGCCACTTTACAATAGTAAAGGTAGTCATGTAAGAATCTATTATTACACACAGAGTGAGTCCATGCAACTTATTATGTGGGACATTTTCACTCCTGAACTGGCTTGTCATAACAAAGGGGTTGAATACTTATTGACTCAAGACATTTCAGTTGTTCATTTTTAATTAATTTGTGGAAAAGAATCGGTAAAAAACATATTTCCACTTGGACATTATGGGGAATTGTGTGTAGGCCAGTGAAAAATATCCATTTAATCCATTTTAATTTCAGGCTGTAACACAATAACATTTGGAAAAATTTGAGGGGTGTGAATAATTTCTGAACGCACTGTAAATATTTTGTTCTAGAGTTTGTGAAGCAGCTGATAATACTGTCCACTGCTGATGCTGAAACTTCGGATATTCTGAATATTGATTTGCTATTTTCCATAGGAGTGAGAGTTGTGGTCTTGTTTGAAAATCCTTGAGACAGTTCGCTGACAGAGTCTACAAGGACATTTTTAATAGTGGTGGATATAAAATTACAGTCCTGAGTTAGAATTCAATTAACTTTTAATTTGGGATGGTTTTTGGACTTTTCAGCTTCTCTCCTTGTTTGTTTGTTGAGGTTTTCCCAAATAAAAAATCGGACAACATTTTCAATAACAAAATGAGGTCTAACAAACAAAAACCTGATAGAAAAATAATTTATTAAAATGTTGTAAGTACAGGAAAATTTTGCTCAGTGGGAAATCAATATCCAACAAGTCAATGACAACTGTGTTGCAACTGTTAATACAAATTAATTACTTAAAAATCATACAATGTGATTTTCTGGATTTTTGTTTTAGATTCCGTCTCTCACAGTTGAAGTGTACCTATGATTAAAAAAATACAGACCTCTACATGCTTTGTAAGTTGGAAAACCTGCAAAATCGGCAGTGTATCAAATACTTGTTCTCCCCACTGTATATCTTTTTTCTCTGTATATATTTCGTTTTTATGTTTTTATATTTTTAACCTCCATTTCTACATACTCTCCTGCAACCCACCTCACCCAATTTGGTATTAATCCACTATTTTCTATACTTTAGAACCGGATCCCCCAACAAAAGCTAGCCAGCTAACTAGCTACTAGCTCGTAGTAGGTTAGCCAATGCTAGCGGTCATCAGCTAACCTCAGCCCGGATAACTCCTGCCAGTCTGCACAGCGCTATTCAACCCAGGGCATATCGGACTGCTTCCTCTCTACCACATCTCCACATCTCCGGATTCCTACCTCAAGCTCTGAACCTGGATCATCGCAGCTAGCTAGCTGCTATCTGAATGGAAAATCCTGGCTAACGTCTCTGTCCCAAAGCAAGCAGTAGTTAGCCTGGAGCTAGCCTCTTGTTAGGCCCATCTCCCGGCTAGCTTAAGAGGTCCATCAACCACTCCTTGGGCTACAATACCTTTTTGCCATTTGGCCTGGACCCCTTTAACTGCCAACACGGAGCCCTGCCGATCCATCACAACTGGTCTAGCGATGTAATCCACCCAAGGAGGTTTCAACAGGCTCCTCCATCATTACGTCCCCTGAAGACATGTCTGCTAGCCTGCTCTCTGCGGCCCGCTACTGGATCATTGCAGCTAGCTAGCTGCTATCCGAGCTAGCCAAGAGCTAAGCCCACCTTCCGGCTTGCTGAAGAGGTCCATCAGCCAATTTCTTGGGCTACAATACCTAGTTTGCCAATTGGCCTGGACCCTTTTACTGCCTACACGGAGCCCTGCTGATCCATCATGACTCGTCTGCGGACGTAACCGTCTGAGGGGGCTACAACTGACTCTTCCATTACGACGCCCCCCTAAGGCCCTTCTGCTAGCCTGCTAGCCCTGGCCTGCTAGCTGTCTGAATCGGCATGTCTCCAGCTCACCAAGCTACTCACTGAACCCTATGATCACTCGGCTATGCATGCCTCTCCCTAATTTAAATATGCCTTGTCCATTGCTGTTTTGGTTAGTAATTAATGTCTTATTTCACTGTAGGGCCTCCAGCTCTGCTAAATATGCCTTAGCTAGCCTTTTTGTTCCACCTCCTACACATGCGGTGACCTCACCTGGTTAAAATGGTGTCTCTAGAGACAAAACCTCTCTCATCGACACTCAGTGTCTAGGTTAAACTCCAACGTTTTCACATCCTACCATCTGTACATTATGCCTTGAATCTATTCTTCCGCGCCCAGAAACCTGCTCCTTTTACTCTCTGTTCCGAACACACTAGACGACCAGTTCTTATAGCCTTTAGCCATACCATTATCCTACTCTTCCCCTGTTAATCCAAGCCCTGCAGCGCCGAGCTCCGCTCCCATTCCCCAAACGCTCTCATTTGTTGACTTCTGTAACCATAAAAGCCTTGGTTTTATGTATGTTAACATCAGGAGCCTCCTCCCTAAGTTTGTTTAATTCACTGCTTTAGCACACTCTGCCATCCCAGATGTCCTAACCGTGTGTCACGCCTTGGTCATTGTATTTTGTGTTTTCATTATATGTTTGGGTAGGCCAGGGTGTGACATGGGTTTATATGTTGTTTTTCGTATTGGGGTTTGTAGTATTTGGGATCGCGGCTGAAATATTTATTGGAGGTGTTGTATAGGCTTGGCTGCCTGAGGCGGTTCTCAATCAGAGTCAGGTGATTTCTCGTTGTCTCTGATTGGGAACCGTATTTAGGTAGCCTGAGTTTCGCTTTGTATTTCGTGGGTGATTGTTCCTGTCTCTGTGTAGTTTCACCAGATAGGCTGTAATTAGGTTTCACGTTCCGTTTGTTGTTTTCTTATTTGTTTAGTTATTTCATGTGTCACTTTTTCCAATAAAGTCATGAGTAACCATTACGCTGCATTTCGGTCCGACTCTCTTCCTTCAACAGACGAACGCCCACCCACCACACTCAGACCGTAACAGGCAGCAGGGAAATGAGGACGTTATGGACAGTAGAGGCATGGAGTATACGACGTGTGAAGAAATCGACAGGTGGGCGGCCGACCCAGAGAGAGTGCAGGAGCCCGCCTGGGATTCGCTGGAGCAATGCGAAAAGGGCTATAGGCGAATGGAGTCGAAAAGGAAAACACAGCGGCGCAGAGCGAAAACCGAAAGTAACCCCCAAATATTTATTGGGGGAGGGCGCAGAGAGAGAGTGGCTGAGTCAGGAGTCAGACCTGAGCCTACTCTCCCTGTTAATTGTGAGGAGCAGCTGCAGTGGGAGAGGCTGCACCACTTGGAGAATTGGACATGGGAGGAAGAACTGGACAGAAAAGGACCCTGGGCTCAGCCTGGTGAATATCGCCGCCCCAAGGAGGAACTAGAGGCGGCAAAAGCGGAGAGGCGCTGGTATGAGGAGGCAGCACGGCGACGCAGATGGAAGCCCGAAAAGCAGCCCCAAAAAATTATTGGGGGGGGGGCTTAATGGGAGTATGGTTATGCCAGGTAGGAGACCTGCGCAAACTCCCTGTGCTCACCGGTGGGCTAGAGAGACCGGGCAGACACCGTGTTATGCTATGGAGTGCACGGTGTTTCCAGTGCGGGTGCATAGCCCGGTGCGGTTCATACCAGCCCTTCCTATTGGCCGGGCTAGAGTGGGCATCGAGCCAGTTAAGCTTGGGCAGGCTCGGTGCTCAAGAGCTCCAGTGCGCCTGCACGGTCCGGTCTATCCAGAGCCACCTCCACACACCAGTCCTCCGGTAGCAGCTCCCCGCACCAGGCTTCCTGTGCGTGTCCTCGCTCCAGTATCACCAGTGCCAGCACCACGCACCAGGCCTTCAGTGCGCCCCGCCTGCTCAGCGCCGCCAGTGCCGCCAGTCTGCCCAGCGCCGCCAGTGCCGCCAGTCTGCCCAGCGCCGCCAGTGCCGCCAGTCTGCCCAGCGCCGCCAGTGCCCCCAGTCTGCCCAGAGCCGCCAGTCTGCCCAGCGCCGCCAGTGCCGCCAGTCTGCCCAGCGCCGCCAGTGGCCCCAGTCTGCCCAGCGCCGCCAGTGGCCCCAGTCTGCCCAGCGCCGCCAGTGCCCCCAGTCTGCCCAGCGCCGCCAGTGCCGCCAGTCTGCCCAGCGCCGCCAGTGCCGCCAGTCTGCCCAGCGCTGCCAGTGCCCCCAGTCTGCCCAGAGCCACCAGTCTGCCCAGCGCCGCCAGTCTGCCCAGCGCCGCCAGTCTGCCCAGCGCCGCCTGTCTGTCCAGCGCCACCAGTCTGCCCAGCGTCGCCAGTCTGTCAGGATCAGTTAGATCCACCAGTCAGCCAGGATCCACCAGTCTGCCAGGATCCGCCAGAAGTGCCAGTCAGCCAGGATCCGCCAGAGGTGCTGTCAGTCTGCATGAAGCAGCCAGAGCTGCCAGTCTGCAAGGACCTGTCAGTCTGCAAAGAGCTGCCAGTCAGCCATGATCTTCTAGATCTGCCAGTCAACCAGATTCTACCAGATCTGCCAGTCAACCAGAATCTTCCAGATCTGCTAGTCAACCTGAATCTTCCAGATCCGCCAGCCAGCCAGGATCTACCGGAGCCTACTACCTACCTGAGCTTCATCTCAGTACTGGGCTTCCTCTCAGTACTGGGCTTCCTCTCAGTACTGGGCTTTCTCTCAGTACTGGGCTTCCCCTCAGTCCCGAGCTGCCCCTCAGTCCCGAGCTGCCCCTCAGTCCCGAGCTTCCCCTCAGTCCCGAGCTTCCCCTCAGTCCCGAGCTGCCTCAGTCCCGAGCTTCCCCTCAGTCCCGAGCTGCCTCAGTCCCGAGCTGCCCCTCAGTCCCGAGCTGTCCCTCAGTCCCGAGCTGCCCCTCAGTCACGAGCTGCTCCTCAGTTCTGTGGGGTTCTGGGTGAGGACTATTAGGCCATGGTCGGCGGCGAGGGTGGATTATCCCAGGACGCGAAGGGGAGGAACAAGGACATTAATGGAGTGGGGTCCACGTCCCGAGCCGGAACCGCCACCATGGACAGACGCCCACCCGGACCCTCCCTATGGTTTTGAGGTGCGTCCGGGAGTCCGCACCTTAGGGGGGGGGTTCTGTCACGCATTGGTCATTGTATTTTGTGTTTTCATTATATGTTTGGGTAGGCCAGGGTGTGACATGGGTTTATATGTTGTTTTTCGTATTGGGGTTTGTAGTATTTGGGATCGCGGCTGATTAGGGGTGTTGTATAGGCTTGGCTGCCTGAGGCGGTTCTCAATCAGAGTCAGGTGATTTCTCGTTGTCTCTGATTGGGAACCGTATTTAGGTATTTCGTGGGTGATTGTTCCTGTCTCTGTGTAGTTTCACCAGATAGGCTGTAATTAGGTTTCACGTTCCGTTTGTTGTTTTCTTATTTGTTTAGTTATTTCATGTGTCACTTTTTCCAATAAAGTCATGAGTAACCATTACGCTGCATTTCGGTCTGACTCTCTTCCTTCAACAGACGAACGCCGTTACACCGTGTCTGAATCCTGGCTTAGGAAGGCCACCAAAGATTCAGAAATTTTCAGACAACATAGAACCGCCAAAGGGGGCCGAGTTGCAATCTACTACAGAGATAGCCTGCAGAGTTCTGTCATACTATCAAGGTCTGTGCCCAAACAATTCGAGCTTCTACTTTTAAAAATCCAATTTTCCCCCCAAAATTTAAAAAATAAAATCCACCTTTCCAGAAACAAGTCTCTCACCGTTGCGAAGTCGACCCCATTTCTCCTTCACCCAAATCCAGATAGCTAATGTTCTGAAAGAACTGCAAAATCTGGACCCCTACAAATCAGCCAGGCTAAACAATCTGGACCCTTTCTTTCTAAAATGATCTGCCGAAATTGTTGCAACCCCTATTAATTGCCTGTTCAACCTCTCTTTCGTGTCATCTGAGATTCCCAAAGATTGGAAAGCAGATGCGGTCATCCCCCTCTTCAAAGGGGGGGACACTCTCACCCAAACTGCTACAGACCTATATCTATCCTACCCTGCCTTTCTAAGGTCTTCGAAAGCCAATTCATCAAACAGATTACCGACCAATTTCGAATCCCACCATACCTTCTGCGCTATGCAATCTGGTTTCAGAGCTGGTCATGGGTGCACCTCAGCCACGCTGAACGATATCTTAAAACCGCCATCGATAAGAAACAATACTGTGCAGCCGTATTCATTGACCTGGCCAAGGCTTTCGACTCTGTCAATCACCACATCCTCATCGGCAGACTCGATAGCCTTGGTTTCTCAATTGATTGCCTCGCCTGGTTCACCAACTACTTCTCTGATAGAGTTCAGTGTGTCAAATCCGACCGACTCTCTTCTCTGTATACATCATTGATGTCGCTCTAGCTGCTGGTGAGTCTCTGATCTACCTCTATGCAGACGACACCATTCTGTATACTTCTGGCCCTTCTTTGGACACTGTGTTAACAACCCTCCAGACGAGCTTCAATGCCATACAACTCTCCTTCCGTGGCCTCCAATTGCTCTTAAATACAAGTAAAACTAAATGCACGCTCTTCAACAGATCACTGCCCGCACCTGCCCTCCCGTCCAACATCACTACTCTGGACGGTTCTGACTTAGAATATGTGGACAGCTACAAATATCTAGGTGTCTGGTTAAACTGTAAACTCTCCAATCCAAACATCTCCAATCCAAAGTTAAATCTAGAATTCTCTTCCTATTTCGCAACAAAGCATCCTTCTCTCATGCTGCCAAACATACCCTTGTAAAACTGACCATCCTACCGATTCTCGACTTCGGCGATGTCATTTACAAAATAGCTTCCAATACCCTACTCAATAAATTGGATGCAGTCTATCACAGTGCCATCCGTTTTGTCACCAAAGAATCTATGGGGGATTTGAAATTATGCAGACAATTACATTGATAGAAGCCACAATCTATATGCAATAATGAAGCTGATCCACCCCTTAAAAAAAGAAAGGAAAACAGCATGATCACTTTCATTGTTGTATTCCTTCTTGCAACTATCTATGCGTTCACCTTTTGCCCTTCGTTTGTGGACTTCAGTGCAGAACATATGAGCTGTCTGTGAACAAGCAAAAATAACTTTCATAGCCAACATAGATACTAGAAATACAAGTAAAAGTACAACTAAATATAGCTATCTCTCTCTTTCTCTAGCTTCTACTTCATTTTTAAAGAAATGAATTTGTTCAAAACTGTTCAACCACTGTGTTTCTCTCTCTTTGACTCAACCACTCACCACATTTTATGTACTGCAGTGCTAGCTAGCTGTAGCTTATGCTTTCAGTACTAGAATGATTCTCTGATTCTTTGATTGGGTGGACAACATGTCAGTTCATGACTGCAAGAGCTCTAATAGGTTGGAGGACGTCCCCTAGAAGTTGTTATAATTACTGTGTATGTCTATGGAAGGGGGTGCGAACCATGAGCCTCCTTGGTTTTGTATTATCAGAAAATGTTATTCATTGGACCTTTCATGTGACTGAGAGACTGCTTATCAACATGGCAATCACTTGCTCTCTCGACTGTCAGTGGAACATCTTATGGATCAATTTTGCGAATGTCTATTTTCTCAATTACTTTTGGAGAAACAGAAACTTTTGGAGAATCAGCCATTTTTTGGTAAAGTTCTATTTTCACAGGAAACGAGAGGGAGCTTGGTTAGGAAATCTCAGGATCCCGGTTTCTGGCATTAATCCCTAGTGTGTTATGTGTGCTGCCATGTTGTCTTGTATTTCAGCAGAAAATAGCAGAAAATAATTATGTTTAACTTGCCAATATCCTGTAGAAGGAGGATCTGATGTATGTTGCAACTTCAATACCTGGCCTAGAGTGTGTTCTGGCATGAACCATCTGGTGTAACTGTAATGTCAAGCAACAGCGTGTTCTGTGACATGATATGCCAATATCCATCATTAGTTCTCAGGAAACTAAAAACATGGTAAATGAATAAAGAAAGTGGTAAATACATTTGTTAATCTAGCCAAGCAGCAAACAAATTGAGATGAGTCTCTCGGGAAAATATTTAACTATTAATGTTATTTTGTGAAAAATGAGTAAAATAGAGTGCTGTTAACCTCTCTTGGGTAAGGGGCAGTATTTTTACGTACGGATGAAAAGCATGCCCAAAGAAAACTCTCTGTTACTCAGGACCAGAAGCTAGGATATGCATATAATTTGGATAGAAAACACTAAAGTTTATAAAACTATTAAAAGTATGTATGTGAGTATAACAGAACTGATATGGCAGGTGAAACCCCGAGGACCAACCATACCCCCCCCCCCCCCCCAAAGAAATTAAGCCTACCACTGTTTTCAATGGCTGTCTCTTTTATTATAAGGTGAAATCCTCCCAGATTGCAGTTCCTAGGGCTTCCACCAGATGTCAACAGTCTTTAGAAAGAGTTTCTTGCCTGATTTTTGAAAAATTAGCCAGAAATTGTAGTTTTTCTAGGTGGCTTCCATTTTGGCTGTAGTGTTTCCAAGCGCGTGGAAGAGAGCGCGTTCTTTGGTATTTTTCTCCGGTAAAGACAATAACGATTCTCCGTCTTAAATTGTATCATTTATTTACGTATTAGGGTACCTAAGGTTTGATTATAAACATTGTTTGACTTGTTTGGAAAAGATTATTAGTAACGTTTGGGATTAATTTTGTATGCATTTTGATGGAGGGAAACTGGGTGGATTATTGACTGAAGAGCGCCAGCTAAACTGAGTTTTTTTTATATAAAGGACATTATTGAACAAAAGGACCATTTGTGATGTATCTGGGACATTTTGGAGTGCCAACAGAAGAAGATCATCAAGGTAAGGCATTTATTATATCACTATTTCTGACTTTCGTGGCACACCTGCCTGGCTGAAATATGTTTTTCATGCTTTTGTTTGCTTTCGCAGTAAAGCCTTTTTGAAATCTGACGCAGCGTGTGGATTAACAAGAAGTTCACTTTATTTTGATATATTACACATGTGATTTTATGAAAGTTAAATATTTATAATTCTGTAGTTTGAATTTTGCGCTCTGCAATTTCACCGGATGTTGGCCAGGTGGGATGCTACCGTCCCACCTGGCCATAAGAAGTTAAACCCAATTCGGGGAAAAAACTATTTTTAGTACACAAAATGTCTTCCCGCTTCACAAGAGCATCTCTCCCCCTCTTTTCTCTTTCTCTCCTCCGCAACAATGGAAAAAACCTGAGAAGCCCTCTGCACACCAATCATAGTCCATATAGATTGGTCCAAACCGAGCACGCACTCTTCACGTGAACAGAAACTGTCCCAACATATTTAAAGTAGCAGTATATAATAAGTTAACCAACATAGGCTCAACTGCTGTAGTAAAACGTAGAGTTTATGGAAATAAACAAATCTGATTAAATGTATACAACATATACAAAATATACATCCACATATTATTAGTTAAACCATAACTCTAAATAATGTTTTAACAGGGGATGACACTAGCATATAATGGGCTTTTGAAGACCAGAACACTCTATGGCCACAGCTTCTATTAATTACATTAAAGACCACAAAACTATTATTGTAAATTGCCTTAGAAAATAATTATGTTTAACTTGCTGATATACGTTAGATGGAGGATCTGATGTATGATGCAAATTCAATACCTGGCCTAGAGCGTGTTCTAGCCCGGACAACCTGGTGTAACTGTATTGTCATGCCAACAGCATGTTCTGTTCCAAGATACACAGATATCATTCATTAGTTCCCAGTAAACCAAAAACCTGTTAAATTAAATAATAAAGGAATTAACTTCACCACTGTCTTTATTTACCATGTTCCTAGCATATAATGGGCCTTTGAAGAACACAACACTCTATGACCACAACCTCACATCAAAGAACACAAGACTATAAGGTCTTTCAGATAAGACTGTTATGATCGAGATGGATTATATCCACATCAACATGCATAACAAAATGTCTACATCATATCCCAATTCTTCCGGTCCACCACCCTGCGTAGCATGCTTTTGATGGTTTTATTCAGCCATTCACACAGCCCGTCCGTCTTGTGGTTATAAACATGGGTTCTCATTTGTTTGATCATAAATAACTGACACAGGTCCTTCATCATTCTGGACATGAACGGTGAGCCATGGTCGGTCATGGATGATGGTCGGGAGTCCCACTCGGGATGACATGAGATACAGATCTTTCGCTATGGCTTTTGTTGCCATCGACCTCAGGGGAATAGCCTCTGGGAGTGTCGTCATATAGTCCACCACAACCAAGATGAACTAATGTCCTCGTACCGAACACGGCAGGGGTCCCACCAGGTTCATGGCTATCCACTGAAACGGGGTCTCTATAATTGGGAAAGGGATAAGAGGGTTACTGTATATTCGCTTTTGAGCAGTACATTGACAGGGATCAAAAGATTTGCAATACTTAGCGAAATCTTGAGTAATCCTCAGCCAATAGAAATGCCCCAGCAACCGTTTGGTGGTCTTCTCCCTGGCGAGGTGACCCCCTAGTACATATGTATGGGCCATGTGTAACAACATCTCTGTATGAACGGGGCACCATTAACAGTTCCTGCTCTACTCCTCTAAGTTTGGCCACCTTCCGAGCTGACACTCCTCCCATCTATCCTCTTCACTTTCCGCATAGACTGCCAAGGGTCAGGATCCCAGTGTTAAGCTGTTCAGAATTGGCCCATTAGCTCATCCGACAGGGTGAAGTTGTGCGTGTTGGGGCGGGGGAGGGTGCGCTCCTGGTCAGAGTCACATGACTCCGTGCCAAACCCCCTCTGGGTGCACTCTCTCGATGACTTCTGAAACACCTAGCATAACTGCTCCCTCTGGAGCTCGTTGACTATGACACTAGCATATAATGGGTTTTTGAAGACCAGAACACTCTATGGCCACAGCTTCTATTAATTACATTAAAGACCACAAAACTATTATTGTAAATTGCCTTAGAAAATAATTATGTTTAACTTGCTGATATACGTTAGATGGAGGATCTGATGTATGATGCAAATTCAATACCTGGCCTAGAGCGTGTTCTAGCCCGGACAACCTGGTGTAACTGTATTGTCATGCCAACAGCATGTTCTGTTCCAAGATACACAGATATCATTCATTAGTTCCCAGTAAACCAAAAACCTGTTAAATTAAATAATAAAGGAATTAACTTCACCACTGTCTTTATTTACCATGTTCCTAGCATATAATGGGCCTTTGAAGAACACAACACTCTATGACCACAACCTCACATCAAAGAACACAAGACTATAAGGTCTTTCAGATAAGACTGTTATGATCGAGATGGATTATATCCACATCAACATGCATAACAAAATGTCTACATCATATCCCAATTCTTCCGGTCCACCACCCTGCGTAGCATGCTTTTGATGGTTTTATTCAGCCATTCACACAGCCCGTCCGTCTTGTGGTTATAAACATGGGTTCTCATTTGTTTGATCATAAATAACTGACACAGGTCCTTCATCATTCTGGACATGAACGGTGAGCCATGGTCGGTCATGGATGATGGTCGGGAGTCCCACTCGGGATGACATGAGATACAGATTTTTTTTAAATTTATTTCACCTTTATTTAACCAGGTAAGCAAGTTGAGAACAAGTTCTCATTTACAATTGCGACCTGGCCAAGATAAAGCAAAGCAGTTCGACACATACAACGACACAGAGTTACACATGGAGTAAAACAAACATACAGTCAATAATACAGTAAAAAAAAAAAAAAAAAAAAAAAAAAAAAAAAAAAAAAGTCTATATACAATGTGAGCAAATTAGGTGAGAAGGGAGGTAAAAGGCAAAAAAGGCCATGGTGGCAAAGTAAATACAACATAGCAAGTAAAACACTGGAATGGTAGTTTTGCAATGGAAGAATGTGCAAAGTAGAAATAAAAATAATGGGGTGCAAAGGAGCAAAATAAATAAATAAATTAAATACAGTTGGGAAAGAGGTAGTTGTTTGGGCTAAATTATAGGTGGGCTATGTACAGGTGCAGTAATCTGTAAGATGCTCTGACAGTTGGTGCTTAAAGCTAGTGAGGGAGATAAGTGTTTCCAATTTAAGAGATTTTTGTAGTTCGTTCCAGTCATTGGCAGCAGAGAACTGGAAGGAGAGGCGGCCAAAGAAAGAATTGGTTTTGGGGTGACTAGAGAGATATACCTGCTGGAGCGTGTGCTACAGGTGGGAGATGCTATGGTGACCAGCGAGCTGAGATAAGGGGGACTTTACCTAGCAGGGTCTTGTAGATGACATGGAGCCAGTGGGTTTGGCGACGAGTATGAAGCGAGGGCCAGCCAACGAGAGCGTACAGGTCGCAATGGTGGGTAGTATATGGGGCTTTGGTGACAAAACGGATAGCACTGTGATAGACTGCATCCAATTTGTTGAGTAGGGTATTGGAGGCTATTTTGTAAATGACATCGCCAAAGTCGAGGATTGGTAGGATGGTCAATTTTACAAGGGTATGTTTGGCAGCATGAGTGAAGGATGCTTTGTTGCGAAATAGGAAGCCAATTCTAGATTTAACTTTGGATTGGAGATGTTTGATATGGGTCTGGAAGGAGAGTTTACAGTCTAACCAGACACCTAAGTATTTGTAGTTGTCCACGTATTCTAAGTCAGAGCCGTCCAGAGTAGTGATGTTGGACAGGCGGGTAGGTGCAGGTAGCGATCGGTTGAAGAGCATGCATTTAGTTTTACTTGTATTTAAGAGCAATTGGAGGCCACGGAAGGAGAGTTGTATGGCATTGAAGCTTGCCTGGAGGGTTGTTAACACAGTGTCCAAAGAAGGGCCGGAAGTATACAGAATGGTGTCGTCTGCGTAGAGGTGGATCAGAGACTCACCAGCAGCAAGAGCGACCTCATTGATGTATACAGAGAAGAGAGTCGGTCCAAGAATTGAACCCTGTGGCACCCCCATAGAGACTGCCAGAGGTCCGGACAGCAGACCCTCCGATTTGACACACTGAACTCTATCAGAGAAGTAGTTGGTGAACCAGGCGAGGCAATCATTTGAGAAACCAAGGCTGTCGAGTCTGCCGATGAGGATGTGGTGGTTGACAGAGTCGAAAGCCTTGGCCAGATCAATGAATACGGCTGCACAGTAATGTTTCTTATCGATGGCGGTTAAGATATCGTTTAGGACCTTGAGCGTGGCTGAGGTGCACCCATGACCAGCTCTGAAACCAGATTGCATAGCAGAGAAGGTATGGTGAGATTCGAAATGGTCGGTAATCTGTTTGTTGACTTGGCTTTCGAAGACCTTAGAAAGGCATGGTAGGATAGATATAGGTCTGTAGCAGTTTGGGTCAAGAGTGTCCCCCCTTTGAAGAGGGGGATGACCGCAGCTGCTTTCCAATCTTTGGGAATCTCAGATGACACGAAAGAGAGGTTGAACAGGCTAGTAATAGGGGTGGCAACAATTTCGGCAGATAATTTTAGAAAGAAAGGGTCCAGATTGTCTAGCCCGGCTGATTTGTAGGGGTCCAGATTTTTCAGCTCTTTCAGAACTTCAGCTGAATGGATTTGGGAGAAGGAGAAATGGGGAAGGCTTGGGCGAGTTGCTGTTGGGGGTGCAGTGCTGTTGACCGGGGTAGGAGTTGCCAGGTGGAAAGCATGGCCAGCCGTAGAAAAATGCTTATTGAAATTCTCAATTATGGTGGATTTATCAGTGGTGACAGTGTTTCCTATCTTCAGTGCAGTGGGCAGCTGGGAGGAGGTGTTCTTATTCTCCATGGACTTTACAGTGTCCCAGAACTTTTTAGAGTTAGTGTTGCAGGAAGCAAATTTCTGCTTGAAAAAGCTAGCCTTGGCTTTTCTAACTGCCTGTGTATAACGGTTTCTAGCTTCCCTGAACAGCTGCATATCACGGGGCTGTTCGATGCTAATGCAGAACGCCATAGGATGTTTTTGTGTTGGTTAAGGGCAGTCAGGTCTGGGGAGAACCAAGGGCTATATCTGTTCCTGGTTCTAATTTTCTTGAATGGGGCATGTTTATTTAAGATTGTTAGGAAGGCATTTTTAAAAAATATCCAGGCATCCTCTACTGACGGGATGAGATCAATATCCTTCCAGGACACCCCGGCCAGGTCGATTAGAAAGGCCTGCTCGCTGAA
The DNA here is from genome assembly GCF_034236695.1 of Oncorhynchus nerka. Lineage (NCBI taxonomy): Eukaryota > Metazoa > Chordata > Actinopteri > Salmoniformes > Salmonidae > Oncorhynchus > Oncorhynchus nerka. The sequence continues at coordinate 88,065 of NW_027040080.1, read as the reverse complement.
GTGTTTCAGGGAGCGTTTTACAGTGATGAGTGGAGGTCGTTTGACCGCTGACCCATTACGGATGCAGGCAATGAGGCAGTGATCGCTGAGATCTTGGTTGAAGACAGCAGAGGTGTATTTAGAGGGGAAGTTGGTTAGGATGATATCTATGAGGGTGCCCGTGTTTAAGGCTTTGGGGGGGTACCTGGTAGGTTCATTGATAATTTGTGTGAGATTGAGGGCATCAAGTTTAGATTGTAGGATGGCTGGGGTGTTAAGCATGTTCCAGTTTAGGTCGCCTAGCAGCACGAGCTCTGAAGATAGATGGGGGGCAATCAGTTCACATATGGTGTCCAGAGCACAGCTGGGAGCAGAGGGTGGTCTATAGCAGGCGGCAACGGTGAGAGACTTGTTTTTAGAGAGGTGGATTTTTAATCAGTCCCCTTGTATTGGAATTCACCAACAACTTTTCAGACAGAGTTCAGTGTGTCAAATCAGAGGGCCTGTTGTCCGGACTTCTGGCAGTCTCTTTGAGGGTTCCACAGGTTCAAATCTAGGGTCGACTCTTTTTTACATTTACATTTACATTTAAGTCATTTAGCAGACGCTCTTATCCAGAGCGACTTACAAATTGGTGCGTTCACCTTAAGACATCCAGTGGAACAGCCACTTTACAATAGTGCATCTAAATCTTTTAAGGGGGTGGGTGAGAAGGATTACTTTATCCTATCCTAGGTATTCCTGAAAGAGGTGGGGTTTCAGGTGTCTCCGGAAGGTGGTGATTGACTCCGCTGTCCTGGCGTCGTGAGGGAGTTTGTTCCACCATTGGGGGGCCAGAGCAGCGAACAGTTTTGACTGGGCTGCGCGGGAACTGTACTTCCTCAGTGGTAGGGAGGCGAGCAGGCCAGAGGTGGATGAACGCAGTGCCCTTGTTTGGGTGTAGGGCCTGATCAGAGCCTGGAGGTACTGAGGTGCCGTTCCCCTCACAGCTCCGTAGGCAAGCACCATGGTCTTGTAGCGGATGCGAGCTTCAACTGGAAGCCAGTGGAGAGAGCGGAGGAGCGGGGTGACGTGAGAGAACTTGGGAAGTTTGAACACCAGACGGGCTGCGGCGTCCTGGATGAGTTGTAGGGGTTTAATGGCACAGGCAGGGAGCCCAGCCAACAGCGAGTTGCAGTAATCCAGACGGGAGATGACAAGTGCCTGGATTAGGACCTGCGCTGCTTCCTGTGTGAGGCAGGGTCGTACTCTGCGGATGTTGTAGAGCATGAACCTACAAGAACGGGCCACCGCCTTGATGTTAGTTGAGAACGACAGGGTGTTGTCCAGGATCACGCCAAGGTTCTTAGCGCTCTGGGAGGAGGACACAATGGAGTTGTCAACCGTGATGGCGAGATCATGGAACGGGCAGTCCTTCCCCGGGAGGAAGAGCAGCTCCGTCTTGCCGAGGTTCAGCTTGAGGTGGTGATCCGTCATCCACACTTTTCTCTGTATACACCAATGATGTCGCTCTTGCTGCTGGTGATTCTCTGATCCACCTCTACGCAGACAACACCTTTTCTCTATACTTCTGGCCTTTCTTTGGACACTGTGTTAACTAACCTCCAGACGAGCTTCAATGCCATACAACTCTCCTTCCATGGCCTCCAACTGCTCTGAAATGCAAGTAAAACTAAATGCATGCTCTTCAACCGATCTCTGACCGCACCTGCGCACCTTCAACCGTTCTCTGTCCCGCATATCACTACTCTGAACGGATCTGATTTAGAATATGTGGACAACTACAAATACCTAGGTGTCTGGTTAGACTGTAAACTCTCCTTCCAGACTCACATTAAGCATCTCCAATCCAAAATGAAATCTTGAATCGGCATCCTATTTCGCAACAAAGCATCCTTCACTCATTCTTCCAAACATACCTTCTTAAAACGGACTATCCTACCGATCCTTGACTTCGGCGATGTCATTTACAAAATAGCCTCTAACACTCAACTCAGCAAATTGAAGTGCCATCCGTTTTGTCACCAAAGCCCCATATACTACCCACCACTGTGACCTGTATGCTCTCGTTGGCTGGCCCTCGCTTCATAATCATTGCCAAACCCACTGGATCTAGGTAATCTATAAGTCTTTGCTAGGTAAAGCCCCTCATTATCTCAGCTCACTGTTTACCATAGCAGCACCCACCCGTAGCATGTACTCCTGCAGGTATATTTCACTGGTCATCCCTAAAGCCAATTCCTTCTTTGGCCGCCTTTCCTTACAGTTCTCTGCTGGCAATGACAGGAACGAATTGTAAAAATCACTTTAAACTGGAGACTCATATCTCCCTCACTAACTTTAAGCACCAGCTGTCAGAGCAGCTTACAGATCATTGCACCTGTACATAGCCCATCTGTTAATAGCCCAACCAATTACCTCATCCCCATATTGTTATTATTGTTTTGCTTCTTTGCACCACAGTATCTCTCCTTGCAAATTCATCATCTGCACATCTATCACTCCGGTGTTTAATTGATTCATTTTAATTACTTCGCCACTACGGCCTATTTATTGCATTACCTCCCTAATCTTACCTCATTTGCACACACGGTATAAATAGTTTTTTTTCTATTGTGTTATTGACTGTACGTTTGTTTATTCCATATGTAACTCTGTGTTGTTGATTGTGTCGCACTGGTTTGCTTTATCTTGGCCAGGTCGAGGTTGTAAATGAGTACTTGTTCTCAACTGGCCTACCTGGTTAAATAAAGGTGAAATAAAAAAATTAAAAAATTAAATGTACATACAGTATCTACCTCAATTACCCCTGCACATCGACTCGGATCCGGGACCCAGTGAATATAGCCAAGTTATCGTTACTCATTGTGTATTTATTATTACTTTTATTATTACATGTTTAATTTTCAATTATTTCTCTGTTTTCTTTCTTTTTGCATTGTTGGGAAGTACCGTTAGTAAGCGTTTCACTGATAGTCTACACCTGTTGTTTATAAAACATTTGACAAATACAATAATATTTTATTTGATCCCTCAATTGTTACTGAAACAGGGGCTGGGAATACACTTTGTTATTGTTTCTACTGTTGATTGCCTACTTAAAAATACTGTAATATTCACAAAATAACACCCATTGTCTTATACCCATGTCTGTGATCTGGCTGTAATCGTTTAAGACTGTCTGAGAGATATATGAAAGCGGAGGAAAACATCAGGGATGACCACGCAATAATTGTGTATGATCTTTTATGTAGAAAAACCCTTAAGAATATTTTCCACCAAGTTACTTCATTCCTCAGTGGCAACATGTACAGACACAAACATGGCGAATGGGATACAGTTGTATTTCCAGTGGGATAACACATTTTTATTATCTCAAAGACACCAGAATTCCTTTCCAAGGGGTCTTGAGTGTTCTTGAGTGATCCAGCCTGACAAGTCCTGACTTAAATTTGCATGAAAATCAGAGACAAGTTTTGAATATTTCTGTCCATCAATGACCACCACGCAAATGTATTGAGCTTGAGCAATTTTGACAGAAACAGGAACCACAATCACTGCCTCTGGCCTGTTCATTTCATGGCTCCCGCCTGTGTTGGGGTGTTTCGGACTAGCTGATCCGTCACAACTGGTGGAGAATGCAGGCACCTTGAGGCTAGACCACAATCAATCCCCTTTTCGGTGGCTGTAATTCTTTTTATCTAACAGAAGCCCATTACACCCACTGACAGGCATGAGCGAAGAGTTGCTACGCCAGCTAACGGACTGCGTCATCGACCCAACAGGAGACCCTAGACAAATCAAATCAAATGTTATTTGTCACATACACATGGTTAGCAGATGTTAATGCGAGTGTAGCGAAATGCTCGTGCTTCTAGTTCCTACAATGCAGTAATTACCAACAAGTATTCTAGCGTTGAACAGACCTAAGTGCGGGAGCTTCCTGTTTTAGTCTGTCTATAGGCTGGGAGCAACAAAATGGAGTCGTGGTCAGCTTTTCCAAAAGGAGTGTGGGGTGGGCCTTATATGCTTGAGGACGACGATGTGGAGGCCTTTCTTCTGACCTTCGAACGATCACCACAGGGACAGAGATGGCCTCAGGATGACTGGGAGGGATTCCTGGCTCCCCTGCTCACAGGCAAAGCACAGGCGGCGTACTACGACATTGAGGAAGGGGCTGCCGTGGATTACGCATGTTTGAAGGCAGAGATTCAGTCCCACTATCAGCTGAACCCAGGATGAAACGTACCGGTGCTACTTGGGAGGGACTGCCCCCTGTTCAAGTTTCTGTTGAAGAAGGCACGGTGAGGGAGTGGCCCCAATAGAGCACGGAGACCAAACAACCCTAATCGCCAAGCGCTGGCGCACTCAGAGCCCACCCAAAGGTGCACACCGCATGGGAAGGGACGGGATGAAGCTAAGAAGGTGTGGCAGGGCAACAGGGATTCCTCGTCAGACATGGCGGAAGGAGCCTCCCCTGATGACCGACTGAGGCACTTGTTCCTGGAAACCACGGAGGAGGACACCTGGAGGGGGTTGAAGAGCGACCCGGAGGGAGCCGGATCTAACCAGATCCCCGTCCTGAGTCAAGTGGACGAGCTCCAGATGGAGCTGTTACGCCAGGTTTTTCAGGAGTCATCGAGACACAGCACGCGGAGGGTGTTTAGCACGGAGTCATCAGACCACGACCAGGAGCGCACCCTCACTCGCTCCAAGGCGCACAACTTTACCCTGTCGGAAGTGCTAATGGACCAATTCGGAACTGCCCAACACTGGGACCTCGACCTTCGGTAGGCTATGCGGAAGGTGAAGAGGATAGATGGGAGGAGTATCGGCTCGGAAGGTGGGCAATCTTAGGGGGTAGAACAGGAACTGTTAATGGTGCCTCTTTCATACAGAGATGTTGTGTTACACATGGCCCATACATATTTACTGGGGGTCACCTCGCTAGGGAGAAGACCATCGAATGGATGCGAGGGCGTTTCTATTGGCTGAGGATTACTCAATCTGTCACAAAGTATTGCAAATCTTGTGACACCTGCCAACATACTGCTCCTAAGCGAATATACCATAACCCTCTTATCCCTTTCCCAATTATAGAGACCCCGTTTGAACGCATAGCCATGGACCTGGTGGCATGGACATGAGTTAATCTTGGTGGTGGTGGACTTTGCAACGAAGTTCCCAGAGGCTATTCCCCTGAGGTTGATGGCAACGAAAGCCATTGCGAAAGAGCTGTATCTCATGTCATCCCGAGTGGGACTCCTGGCCACAATCCATGACCAACCAGGGCACACCATTCATGTCCAGACTCTTGAAGGACCTGTGTCAGTTATATCGGGTCAAACAAATAAGGACCCGTGTGTACCACCTCCAGACGGATGGGCTGTGTCAATGCCTGAATAAAACCATCAATAGCATGCTTCACAGAGTGGTGGACCGGGATGGGACGAATTGGGATATGTTGTTGCCCCTCCTCATGTTCGTGCTCTGGGATGTCCCCTAGGCGTCCACTGGCTTCTCGCCTTTCGAGCTGCTCTATATGTGGCCCTTGACTTGACCAAGGAGGCCTGGGAGAAACAACCCCGCCTGTACCGTTCCCTCATTGAACACGTCACATTCATGAAGGACTGAATGGCAGCGACATGGCCGGTGGTGAGGGAAACCGGTGGTGAGGGAAACCGGTGGTGAGGGAAACTCAAGCCTGGTTGTACAATAGAAGGGCCCAGTCGTGACAGTTCCGCCCAGAAGATAAGGTACTCCACCTCATCCCCACTCTGGAACACAGGACCCGGGCTCAGTGGCAGGGCCCATGTGTGGTAACAGAGCAAGTCTCCCCGGTCAACTAGTCAGCCAGGACGACAGCGCCCTCAGCAGATATACCACATTCGCCTGTTGAACGCATATTTGGAACGAGAGGCACAGGTGCTAATGAGGCAGATGAAGAGGAACGCCCACCAGAAAAGGTGCCTTTTGTCACCACTGTTACAACCTTGAAAATCATCTATACCTGGCCTAGAGCGTGTTCTCAGCCAAGATAAACCAATATTATAAGTTCCCAGTAAGCCAACCTGGTTAGCCTGAAATGAAAGTTACGCCTAGCCTGGAGCACGACATTTAGACATTTTGTTTTGCATGTTGATGTGGACAGAATCCATCTCGATCATAACATTATCATGGGAAAGACCTTATAGTCTTGTGTTCTTTAATGTGATAACAGAGGCTGTGGTCATGGAGTGTTGTGGTCTTCAAAGGCCCATTATATGCTAGGAACATGGTAAATAAAGACAGTGGTGAAGTTAATTCATTTATTTATTTTAACTTAACAGGTTTTTGGTTTACTGGGAACTAATGAATGATATCTGTGTATTTTGGCACAGAACACAGTGTTGCCTTACATTACAGTTACACCAGGTTGTTGGGGCCAGAACACGCTCTAGGCCAGGTATTGAATTTGCATCACACATCAGATAATACCGATACTGCAAGTTAAACATAAATACTTTCTAAGGCGATTTTCAATCATTCCAAGGACTGTTTACTCAGTGGCATCCTGCTGAATTACAAGGCAACATGACAGCATACATAACTCTATACGCGCTAGGGATGAATCCCAGAATCCGGGATCCTAAGATTTCCTGACCAAGCTCACTCCCATTTCCTTTGAAAAATAGTAATTTCCAACAAAATAGATGATACACCATTTCTGCAAAAGTAATTGAGGAAATAGACATTCGCAACACGAATCATTATGATGTTACACTGACAATAGAGAGAGCACGGGATTGCCGTGTTGATAAGGAGTCTCTCAGTCACATGAAAGTTGCTATGTATAACTTTTTCAGTTAACTTCTGTGTCTCCATTTTCACAGACACTCAAATATAACGTATGTGAATACTTTTATTTTACTTGGCCTATTGACCAACAAGACACCCTCTTCTTCTTTTTCGTCTTCAGTGAAATGGTCAAGAAACTCTGCGGAATCATCAGCTTGTCATCGAAATGTCAGTCGTCTGTATCCACATCCTGAACAATGGATTAACAGTGAGTTGAACAGTGAGTTAAAATAAAATAATATTCTGACTCAATTTAGTATTTTTGGAATTCTTTCTTGGTATGTGCTTTTCACATTTCTGTTTGATGGTTTTTCTACTTCACAAACAACACAGTACAAAAAAACAAAACACTCACTATACAAAATGTTCTCCAAGGCGATCAACATGTGTCCTCCAAATTCAAATCCAACTCCATTTATTTTTTTACTTTATAAAATACCATAAAGGGATGTATCTAGATTGTTCTCTACTCCAGTTTGTTATTGAGGGAAATACGAGGCTTTCCAATTGATGGTTATACATTTGTGCAGCAATTAGGCTTAGATAACACATCTTTCTCTGAAATTGATCTCAAGTATTTACATTTCTCAACATACATAATCATGGAGATGGATGAATATAAATTGTTAGACAAAATGAAATGATAGCACAGACATTATCACAAAATGGTGTCAGTTTGTTGCAGGACCACAGCATATGAAATAGGGTTCCTTTGTGCTTTCTGCATCTCCAACAGAGATGTGACATTTCTGGGTGCATTACATGCATTTTGGCAAGAGTGTAGTAAGTCCAATAAATTATCTTAAATTAAAATAGCACCTTAGGTTGTAGGAACAGGTAAGAGCATTTTCACATATCTGTGACAAATGGTTCTCCTCAATTTCTTCCTTTAGTATTTTCCAAAGCCAAACACTCTGAAACCAAGTCATTACTACCTCGGGTTGGACATTTCATAGAACAAGAAATAACATTAAATTATTTGGGAGATCAGGTGGATGAGAAGTTGAGCTTCACACCCCATGTAGAGAACCTTGTTGGTAAAAGCAGGCTGCGTATTGGGCTTTACTACGGGCACAATTTTGTTCTTCCTTTGCCACCATAAAATATATGATTGATTGTACTTTTCCATCTGTGTTGGACTATAGTAATACTATTTACGGTCAAGCCTCAATAAATACACTGAAGGCTCTTTACTGTATCATGTAATGTCTACATTGCTGTCGGGTGGACATAGCTAGCAACACACAGGCTATAACACTGGTACATTCTTATATAGAAAGCCATTTTAGAAAAACTGTAATTTTATCTGTTCTCTATTAGCCCAAAATTAAAACACTTACAAGCTCAGATACCAATCTTGTTTTAAGCTAACAGTCCTGAACAAATGTAGAGAGCTTGGAAGTATTTTCACTAATCAGTCCCCTTGCATTGGAATTCCCTCTAAGCCAACCTAAAACTCCAGGGTCTGGTGTCCCTAGAGAAGTTCAAAGCACAAATAGATGAACAAGTTGAGACATTTAGTTGTTTCTAGTTGTTATCGATGTCACTAGTCGGCGTTGCCTTACTTAGGTAAGGATGTTGTGTCACGTTCTTTCAAAATCGAACCCAGAAGCAGACCAGGACAAGGAGAGTAGGAAGAAGGTGACTATTTATTTACAAGTGAATGTGAATGGGTAGATATATCCAGGTGGCGTAGCGGGCAGCGGTGGTGAGTTGATGGGAGTAAATAGGTGGATCCAATGGGGTAGCGGAATCCTCCTCCGACCAGGCGGGAATGGGGTAAATGATCCGGGTGAGTAACTGAAGACAGAACAAACAGAGGTAAGTTTAAGGCAAGCAATACGTAAAAAACAACAAAACTAATTCTATCCAACTTGAGGCTGATACTATGGCACAAGATACTGTTCATGGCTAACGATCAGCCAGGGAAAGGATGTCAGGTCCGGGCTTATGAAGAGGAGAGATGATGATCAGGACCAGGTGTGCAGATAGCTGATGGGATACAGGTGCAGGTAATCAGAACTCCCAACTGGCTACATTGCCCGGCAACCAGACAGGGTGCGTTCCAGGACGCCGGAAAAAACACTCCAGGACAGAACACAGGCAAAAAACAGACTCAGGAAACTGGATTCGTGACATGTTGTTTTACCTGAAGCATTTTGATACCATAGTGAGCCTGTCTTTTGACGTATTGCATTCAGTTTTTTTCTGACCTGTGTTGTGTACATGTACATTACTGACGTGCAGCTTTTTATATAGATATATCTTCGTCTGGTTCATGTCATGGGGCTGTTTGTCTGAAACTGATGGGTTTGAGCCTACCAGACGAGCTAAATTACTTCTATGCTCGCTTCGAGTCAAGCAACACTGAAGCATGCATGAGAGCATGTTCCGGACGACTGTGATTACGCTCTCTCATAGCGGATGTGAGTAAGACCTTGAAACAGGTGGATTACCAGGACGTGTACTCCGAGCGTGTGCTGACCAGCTGGCAAGTGTCTTCACTGACATTTTCAACCTGTCCATGACCGAGTCTGTAATACCAACATGTTTCAAGCAGACAGCCATAACTGTGCCCAAGAACACCAAGGTAACCTGACAAAATGACTACCGACCCGTAGCACTCACATTTGTAGCCATGAAGTGCTTTGAAAGGCTGGTCATGGCTCACATCAACACCATTATCCCAGAAACCCTAGACCCACTCCAATTTGCATACTGCCTCAATAGATCCTCAGATGATGCAATCTCTATTGCACTCCACACTGCCCTTTCCCATCTGGACAAAAGGAACACCTACGTGAGAATGCTATTCATTGACTACAGCTCAGCGTTCAACACCATAGTGCCCTCAAAGCTCATCACTAAGTTAAGGTCCCTGGGACTAAACACCTCCCTATGAAACTGGATCATAGGCTTCCTGACGGGCCGCCCCTAGGTGGTAAGGGTAGGTAACAACACATCTGCCACGTTGATCCTCAACACGGGGGCCCCTCAGGGGTAAGTGCTCAGTTCTCTCCTGTACTCCCTGTTCACCCATGATTGCATGGCCAAGCACGACTCCAACACCATCATTAAATTTGCCGATGACACAACATTGGTAGGCCTGATCACCGACAACGATGAGACAGCCTATGGGAGGAGGTCATAACCTGGCAGTATGGGGCCAGGATAACAACATCTACCTCAACGTGATCAAGACAAAGGAGAAGATTGTGGACTACAGGAAAAGGAGGGCCGAGCACGCCCACATTCTCATCGACAGGGCTGTAGTGGAGCAGGTTGAGAGCTTCAAGTTCCTTGGTGTCCACATCACCAACAAACTATGGTCCAAACACAACAAGACATTCGTGAAGAGGGCACAACAATGCCTATTCCCCTTCAGGAGAATGAAAAGATTTGGCATGGGTCCTCAGATCCTCAAAAAGTGAAACAGCTGCACCATCGAGAACATCCTGATTGGTTGTATCACTGCCTGGTATGGCAACTGCGATTGGTTGCATCACCGCCTGGTATGACAACTGCTAGGCCTCCGACCACAAGTTGCTACAGGGGTAGTGCATACAGCCCAGTACATCACTGGGGCCAAGCTTCCAGCCATCCAGGACATCTATACCAGGCGGTGTCAGAGGAAGGCTCGAAAGATTTCCAAAGATTCCAGCCACCCTAGCTGTTTTTTTTTTATTGATACTCCTTAATTATTTGTTAGTTATCTATTTTTCGTCTTCCTCTTTTTGTTTTTTGTCATTTTTTTACATCCATTTCTTTATTGTAAATACTTTCTTAACACTTATTTTTCTTAAAATGACATTGTTGGTTAAGGGCTCGTAAGTAAGCATTTCACTGTAAGGTCTACCTACACCTGTTGTTTTCGGCCTATGTAACAAATACAATATGATTTGACGCTGCTGTCTTGTTCCAGGTCTCTCTTGAATATGAGATTTCTATTTTAACGAGACTAACCTGGTTAAATAAAGTTTCAATAAAATAAATAAAAGGTGTAATGATTGGATTCATAAATGTGTTATGAATGGATTATGGATACAGCCTTAAAATAAAGTGCTACCACCATTTATAAATTCAAGTCTATCCAAGCTCCAGGTCACAGATTCAGATGAAATAACTAGGAAACCATAATATTGACAGACGTTTTGCCTGGAGGGAGGTCATAAACTTCAGGCTGTGCATGACTGCGGTTACCGCCATGGCTGTAATGTCATTTTGGTTGTTAATCGGCTGTGAGAGGTGTGGATGGGTGGGTGGGGCAGGTACAGTATCTGCAGAAAGAGTATAAAACAGGGCTGCAGAGGGCAGAGAGACACCACACTACTACTGACATCCAGAAGACATCATCCAGATAAACAGCCATCAATCAGACAGCATCGTCCAACTGAAAGAGGTATGTTTGTTTTCACTGAGAATCTTCTTTGCAAAGGTGTATATAGAAGTGGGCAGGTGTATACAAGTGGACAGGTAGGAATGGATGGAGAGGTGTAGGTGGACGTCTGTGTGTGTGTGTGTTAACAAGTTGTGCTCTATGTGCTTTAGTAAAGGATGAAGATCCAGAGTATGTTACTGCTGTTCGCTCTAGTGGGTGTCCTGTTAGCAAGCTCCCTCAATGAAGATAACTCTGAGGAAGGTATGTCTTGTTTGTAAATGTGTACTACTTTACTGCCCGGGTTTAATCTGATAAAATCTAGTCAAATTAAAAATCTTTCTTCCTCAGCTCTCCTGCAGGAGGATGATGTAAAAGATGGAAAGGCTGCCTTTTTGGCAAAGTTGGCTACTCTGAAGACCAGCCCCTCAGAAGATGAAGCACCATGTGAGCTATCTATCTATCTATCTATCTATCTATCTATCTATCTATCTATCTATCTATCTATCTATCTATCTATCTATCTATCTATCTATCTATCTATCTATCTATCTATCTATCTATCTATACTGGTCTTACAACAGTAAGTTTAAAAGGTAGTCACTTATAATTGTGATATGTTTTAAAAATGTTGGAGTCATTTTCAAATGTTTAGCTTTAAAAAAAGGTATTTTCCACAATGATGATTTAAACTGTATTCGACAGTTTGGGGCGAGCTTTGGAACGTAGCCAAGGACCTTATTGGGTGAGAAGCGACCAGCATGGGGATGCCAAGGATCATTTTCAGTCTCCATATGGAATCAACTATCACCTCTGAAGTCATCACTAACATTACCTCAGTGAATCATTCCAACATCCATCCATCAATGATTGTCAAAACAAATAACAGTAATACAGTTAATTGGTACTTTGGTACTGAGAAGAACTCATCAACATTCTGAAGAATATATGTTTTATCCATAAACATGTCCTGACACATGATAGTTGATTGGTCAAGTTAGTGGATAAATAATTGTATGGTTGTATGGTTGACTTGTCATATTGTGATCCTCCAATAAACTATCAAGCATAAGACATGTTTAGTCGTTTTTTATTAATCTTATATGTTTAGCAGTGTTTCAATTACATCATACATGTTTCATAATATTGTTTTATTTCGTGTTTCTATTCAGTATGAACAACGTGAACTTGACCATAATACAGATGCAGAGCAAATTACATCAGATTGAGCAGTAATAGTAGTACACATATCCACACACACACACTAGATGTACCGTCTTGAGAATGAGCTTGATAACAGCAGAAACATATCCTGGATCTTCTAATAAGCTACATCCTGAATTCAAAATGGGGAAAAAAACATTTGTCACTTATCTACACACATTACCCCCACAATGACAAAGTGAAAACATGTTTATAGGTATTTTTGCTCATTTATTGAAAATGAAATACAGAAATATCTAATTTACATAAGTATTCACAACAAATGTTGGAATCACAGTTGGCAGTGATTTCAGAGTCTTTCTGGATACGTTTGTTTATTCCATATGTAACTCTGTGTTGTTGATTGTTGTCTGGTTTGCTTTATCTTGGCCAGGTCGAGGTTGTAAATGAGTACTTGTTCTCAACTGGCCTACCTGGTTAAATTTTTTTATTTTTTATTTCACCTTTATTTAACCAGGTAGGCTAGTTGAGAACAAGTTCTCATTTGCAACTGCGACCTGGCCAAGATAAAGCATAGCAGTGTGAACAGACAACACAGAGTTACACATGGAGTTACACATGGGTTACACATGGGGAGTCTATATACAATGTGTGCAAAAGGCATGAGGTAGGCGAATAATTACAATTTTGCAGATTAACACTGGAGTGATAAATGATCAGATGGTCATGTACAGGTAGAGATATTGGTGTGCAAAAGAGCAGAAAAGTAAATAAATAAAAACAGTATGGGGATGAGGTAGGTGAAAATGGGTGGGCTATTTACCAATAGACTATGTACAGCTGCAGCGATCGGTTAGCTGCTCAGATAGCTGATGTTTGAAGTTGGTGAGGGAGATAAAAGACTCCAACTTCAGCGATTTTTGCAATTTGTTCCAGTCACAGGCAGCAGAGTACTGGAACGAAAGGCGGCCAAATGAGGTGTTGGCTTTAGGGATGATCAGTGAGATACACCTGCTGGAGCGCGTGCTACGGATGGGTGTTGCCATCGTGACCAGTGAACTGAGATAAGGCGGAGCTTTACCTAGCATGGACTTGTAGATGACCTGGAGCCAGTGGGTCTGGCGACGAATATGTAGCGAGGGCCAGCCGACTAGAGCATACAAGTCGCAGTGGTGGGTGGTATAAGGTGCTTTAGTGACAAAACGGATGGCACTGTGATAGACTGCATCCAGTTTGCTGAGTAGAGTGTTGGAAGCCATTTTGTAGATGACATCGCCGAAGTCGAGGATCGGTAGGATAGTCAGTTTTACTAGGGTAAGCTTGGCGACGTGAGTGAAGGAGGCTTTGTTGCGGAATAGAAAGCCGACTCTTGATTTGATTTTCGATTGGAGATGTTTGATATGAGTCTGGAAGGAGAGTTTGCAGTCTAGCCAGACACCTAGGTACTTATAGATGTCCACATATTCAAGGTCGGAACCATCCAGGGTGGTGATGCTAGTCGGGCATGCGGGTGCAGGTAGCGATCGGTTGAAAAGCATGCATTTGGTTTTACTAGCGTTTAAGAGCAGTTGGAGGCCACGGAAGGAGTGTTGTATGGCATTGAAGCTCGTTTGGAGGTTAGATAGCACAGTGTCCAATGACGGGCCGAAAGTATATAGAATGGTGTCGTCTGCGTAGAGGTGGATCAGGGAATCGCCCGCAGCAAGAGCAACATCATTGATATATACAGAGAAAAGAGTCGGCCCGAGAATTGAACCCTGTGGCACCCCCATAGAGACTGCCAGGCTCGCTGTTGGCCGAGGTTGGAGTAGCCAGGCGGAAGGCATGGCCAGCCGTTGAGAAATGCTTATTGAAGTTTTCGATAATCATGGATTTATCGGTGGTGACCGTGTTACCTAGCCTCAGTGCAGTGGGCAGCTGGGAGGAGGTGCTCTTGTTCTCCATGGACTTCACAGTGTCTCAGAACTTTTTGGAGTTGGAGCTACAGGATGCAAACTTCTGCCTGAAGAAGCTGGCCTTAGCTTTCCTGACTGACTGCGTGTATTGGTTCCTGACTTCCCTGAACAGTTGCATATCACAGGGACTATTCGATGCTATTGCAGTCCGCCACAGGATGTTTTTGTGCTGGTCGAGGGCAGTCAGGTCTGGAGTGAACCAAGGGCTGTATCTGTTCTTAGTTCTGCATTTTTTGAACGGAGCATGCTTATCTAAAATGGAGAGGAAGTTACTTTTAAAGAATGACCAGGCATCCTCAGCTGACGGGATGAGGTCAATGTCCTTCCAGGATACCCGGGCCAGGTCGATTAGGAAGGCCTGCTCACAGAAGTGTTTTAGGGAGCGTTTGACAGTGATGAGGGGTGGTCGTTTGACTGCGGCTCCGTAGCGGATACAGGCAATGAGGCAGTGATCGCTGAGATCCTGGTTGAAGACAGCGGAGGTGTATTTGGAGGGCCAGTTGGTCAGGATGACGTCTATGAGGGTGCCCTTGTTTACAGAGTTAGGGTTGTACCTGGTGGGTTCCTTAATGATTTGTGTGAGATTGAGGGCATCTAGCTTAGATTGTAGGACTGCCGGGGTGTTAAGCATATCCCAGTTTAGGTCACCTAACAGAACAAACTCTGAAGCTAGATGGGGGGCGATCAATTCACAAATGGTGTCCAGGGCACAGCTGGGAGCTGAGGGGGGTCGGTAGCAGGCGGCAACAGTGAGAGACTTATTTCTGGAGAGAGTAATTTTCAAAATTAGTAGTTCGAACTGTTTGGGTATGGACCTGGAAAGTATGACATTACTTTGCAGGCTATCTCTGCAGTAGACTGCAACTCCTCCCCTTTGGCAGTTCTATCTTGACGGAAGATGTTATAGTTGGGTATGGAAATCTCTGAATTTTTTTGGTGGCCTTCCTGAGCCAGGATTCAGACACAGCAAGGACATCAGGGTTAGCAGAGTGTGCTAAAGCAGTGAGTAAAACAAACTTAGGGAGGAGGCTTCTGATGTTGACATGCATGAAACCAAGGCTTTTTCGATCACAGAAGTCAACAAATGAGGGTGCCTGGGGACATACAGGGCCTGGGTTTACCTCCACATCACCCGCGGAACAGAGAAGGAGTAGTATGAGGGTGCGGCTAAAGGCTATCAAAACTGGTTGCCTAGAGCGTTGGGGACAGAGAATAAGAGGAGCAGGTTTCTGGGCATGGTAGAATATATTCAGGGCATAATGCGCAGACAGGGGTATGGTGGGGTGCGGGTACAGCGGAGGTAAGCCCAGGCACTGGGTGATGATGAGAGAGGTTGTATCTCTGGACATGCAGGTTGTAATGGGTGAGGTCACCGCATGTGTGGGAGGTGGGACAAAGGAGTTATCAGGGGTATGAAGAGTGGAACTAGGGGCTCCATTGTGAACTAAAACAATGATAACTAACCTGAACAACAGTATACAAGGCATATTGACATTTGAGAGAGACATACAGTAATCACAGGTGTTGAATTGGGAAAGCTAGCTAAAACAGTAGGTGAGATAACAACAGCTAATCAGCTAGCACAACAACAGCAGGTAAAATGGCGTTGACTAGGCAACGGGGCCAACAGATAAAACATAAACAAGCAGAATGGAGTACCGTGATTAATGGACAGTCCAGCGTGCATCAGCTATGTAGCCAAGAGATCAGTGTCCAGGGGGCAGCGGTGGATGGGGCAGGGAAGCTGGACTGGCGAGTGTTATCCAGGTTAAAAAAATACTAACAATGACTAAATAGCTTGTAGCTAGTTAGCTGGTTAGCTTCTGGAGGTTCTTGAGTGTGTTCTAAAAAAATAAAAAAATAATAGCGATTCCGTATCACATTGGGTGAGGCAGGTTTCCGGAAGGTATAAACAAATTAAAAATCAAAAAGAGATAGAAAGTAAATATGGGTCCAGTGAGTGTTTGGGACGCGGCGATTCAGACGGTTAGCAGGCCTGTGCTAACAAGCTAACAGTTCGTAGGCCCGGGCTAAACAAGGTAGCAGTTAGCGGACCGGAGCTAGACAAGCTAGCAGTTAGCAGGCCGAATTAGCAAGCAGGGAGATAACGAGGGCTAGAGAGTTAGCCTTTGGGGGACGTCGCGATGGGGTGAGTCTGTTTATTCCTCTTCATGCGGTGACATCGATAGACCGGTCGTGGGCCCGGGTATTGTAGCCCAGGAGTATGCTACGGTGGTAGCACAGGTGCACTGGCCGGGCAAGCTAAGTGGGTGGAAACGCTAGCCAGGAGTAATCATCCGGGGTTGCGGTTTAGCTAGATAGCTAGTTGTGAAGATCCAGCTGAAAAATGTTCCGTTTGCGGTGGGAATCCGGGGATGAAAAATAAATAGGTCCGTTATGCTCTGGTTGAAGGTTAGCTGATGACCGGTTAGCTGAAGACCGCTAGCATAGCTGGTGGTTAGCTGGCTAGCTTCAGTTGAGGGGTTCCGGTTCCGAAGTAAATATAAATACTTTAGGAAAAATAGCTACATTGGGTGAGGCGGGTTGCAGGAGAGTATTTGGAAGCTTAGGTTTAGCAAAATGTTTTTAAAGAGATATGCGAAGAAAAATATGTAAAAAAACGAAAAAGAAACGATATATACAAGGGACACGACACGACAGGACGACTTACTGCTACGCCATCTTGGATACAAGGTGAAATAAAAAAATAAAAAATAAAATGTACATACAGTATCTACCTCAATTACCCCTGCACATCGACTCGGATCCGGTACCCAGTGAATATAGCCAAGTTATCGTTACTCATTGTGTATTTATTATTACTTTTATTATTACATGTTTAATTTTCAATTATTTCTCTGTTTTCTTTCTTTTTGCATTGTTGGGAAGTACCGTTAGTAAGCGTTTCACTGATAGTCTACACCTGTTGTTTATAAAACATTTGACAAATACAATAATATTTTATTTGATCCCTCAATTGTTACTGAAACAGGGGCTGGGAATACACTTTGTTATTGTTTCTACTGCTGATTGCCTACTTAAAAATACTGTAATATTCACAAAACAACACCCATTGTCTTATACCCATGTCTGTGATCTGGCTGTAATCGTTTAAGACTGTCTGAGAGATATATGAAAGCGGAGGAAAACATCAGGGATGACCACGCAATAATTGTGTATGATCTTTTATGTAGAAAAACCCTTAAGAATATTTTCCACCAAGTTACTTCATTCCTCAGTGGCAACATGTACAGACACAAACATGGCGAATGGGATACAGTTGTATTTTCAGTGGGATAACACATTTTTATTACCTCAAAGACACCAGAATTCCTTTCCAAGGGGTCTTGAGTGTTCTTGAGTGATCCAGCCTGACAAGTCCTGACTTAAATTTGCATGAAAATCAGAGACAAGTTTTGAATATTTCTGTCCATCAATGACCACCACGCAAAGGGTATTGAGCTTGAGCAATTTTGACAGAAACAGGAACCACAATCACTGCCTCTGGCCTGTTCATTTCATGGCTCCCGCCTGTGTTGGGGTGTTTCGGACTAGCTGATCCGTCACAACTGGTGGAGAATGCAAGCACCTTGAGGCTAGACCACAATCAATCCCCTTTTCGGTGGCTGTGATTCTTCTTCTCTAACAGAAGCCCACTACACCCACTGACAGGCATGAGCGAAGAGTTGCTACGCCAGCTAACGGACTGCGTCATCGACCCAACAGGAGACCCTAGACAAATCAAATCAAATGTTATTTGTCACATACACATGGTTAGCAGATGTTAATGCGAGTGTAGCGAAATGCTCGTGCTTCTAGTTCCTACAATGCAGTAATTACCAACAAGTATTCTAGCGTTGAACAGACCTAAGCGCGGGAGCTTCCTGTTTTAGTCTGTCTATAGGCTGGGAGCAACAAAATGGAGTCGTGGTCAGCTTTTCCAAAAGGAGTGTGGGGTGGGCCTTATATGCGTTGCGGAAGTTAGAATAACAATGATCCAGGGTTTTACCAGCCCTGGTAGCACAATCAATATGCTGATAGAATTTAGGAAGTCTTGTTTTCAGATTAGACTTGTTAAAATCCCCAGCTTCAATGAATGCCGCCTCAGGATATGTGGTTTCCAGTTGACATAGAGTCAAATAAAGTTCGTTCAGGGCCGTCGATGTGTCTGCTTGGGGGTATATATGCGGCTGTGATTATAATCGAATCATCAATAGCATGCTTCACAGAGTGTGGGACCGGGATGGGACGAATTGGGAAATGTTGTTGCCCCTCCTCATGTTCGTGCTCTGGGATGTCCCCTAGGCGTCCACTGGCTTCTCGCCTTTCGAGCTGCTCTATATGTGGCCCTTGACTTGACCAAGGAGGCCTGGGAGAAACAACCCCGCCTGTACCGTTCCCTCATTGAACACGTCACATTCATGAAGGACTGAATGGCAGCGACATGGCCGGTGGTGAGGGAAACCGGTGGTGAGGGAAACTCAAGCCTGGTCGTACAATAGAAGGGCCCAGTCGTGACAGTTCCGCCCAGGAGATAAGGTACTCCACCTCATCCCCACTCTGGAACACAGGACCCGGACTCAGTGGCAGGGCCCATGTGTGGTAACAGAGCAAGTCAACTAGTCAGCCAGGACGACAGCGCCCTCAGCAGATATACCACATTCGCCTGTTGAACGCATATTTGGAACGAGAGGCACAGGTGCTAATGAGGCAGATGAAGAGGAACGCCCACCAGAAAAGGTGCCTTTGTCACAACTCTTACAACCTTGAAAATCATCTATACCTGGCCTAGAGCATGTTCTCAGCCAAGATAAACCAATATTAGAAGTTCCCAGTAAGCCAACCTGGTTAGCCTGAAATGAAAGTTACGCCTAGCCTGGAGCACGACATTTAGACATTTTGTTATGCAGAATCCATCTCGATCATAACATTATCATGGGAAAGACCTTATAGTCTTGTGTTCTTTAATGTGATAACAGAGGCTGTGGTCATGGAGTGTTGTGGTCTTCAAAGGCCCATTATATGCTAGGAACATGGTAGATAAAGACAGTGGTGAAGTTAATTCATTTATTTATTTTAACTTAACAGGTTTTTGGTTTACTGGGAACTAATGAATGATATCTGTGTATGTTGGCACAGTGTTGCCTTACATTACAGTTACACCAGGTTGTTGGGGCCAGAACACGCTCTAGGCCAGGTATTGAATTTGCATCATACATCAGATAATACCGATACTGCAAGTTAAACATAAATACTTTCTAAGGCGATTTTCAATCATTCCAAGGACTGTTTACTCAGTGGCATCCTGCTGAATTACAAGGCAACATGACAGCATACATAACTCTATACGCGCTAGGGATGAATCCCAGAATCCGGGATCCTAAGATTTCCTGACCAAGCTCACTCCCATTTCCTTTGAAAAATAGTAATTTCCAACAAAATAGATGATACACCGTTTCTGCAAAAGTAATTGAGGAAATAGACATTCGCAACACGAATCATTATGATGTTACACTGACAATAGAGAGAGCACGGGATTGCCGTGTTGATAAGGAGTCTCTCAGTCACATGAAAGTTGCTATGTATAACTTTTTCAGTTAACTTCTGTGTCTCCATTTTCACAGACACTCAAATATAACGTATGTGAATACTTTTATTTTACTTGGCCTATTGACCAACAAGACACCCTCTTCTTCTTCTTCTTCTTCTTCTTCTTCTTTTTCGTCTTCAGTGAAATGGTCAAGAAACTCGAAATGAAATGATAGCACAGACATTATCACAAAATGGTGTCAGTTTGTTGCAGGACCACAGCATATGAAATAGGGTTCCTTTGTGCTTTTTGCATCTCCAACAGAGATGTGACATTTCTGGGTGCATTACATGCATTTTGGCAAGAGTGTAGTAAGTCCAATAAATTATCTTAAATTAAAATAGCACCTTAGGTTGTAGGAACAGGTACGAGCATTTTCACATATCTGTGACCAATGGTTCTCCTCAATTTCTTCCTTTAGATATTTTTTCATAATGGGTTCTGAAACACCAGGTAGAGTTTCAATCAACACTTTATTTAACATGGCAATCAACTTCTTTAGCGCAGCAGCTTCATTCAGTATTTCTCTATGCCAGATGCCTTCGGTTTGTCCATATTCTGTTGAAACGATTCAAAAAGATTTCTGAGTTATAAGAACTTAAAGAAATCGGCTTTGGATAATCCAAGTCTTTCTTGTAATTGAATGAATGACAGTAGAGATCCGTCAGAGGACAGATGCCACTTTGGAACCAGGAAGGAACGGTGATGTCATTAAACACTCGAGTTAAGGTTTGGTTATTCCAAATAGTGGTGCTGGCGATATTGGTTCTTTCCACTTTATTAATCTGTGTACTTTTTCCAAAATACAAATGGAATTGAGAATCATTGCGTCATCGTTTTTTTTGGACTTGAAGTAGTTAATATATTTTCTATCTTACGGTATTACTGTTGTGGCTTTGATACCCTTCCTTGCACAAGGATAGTCTGCTGTCCATTGTTTAAGTCAACGCAGTTGTGCAACCCAGTAATAGATCTTCGTACAAAGTATTTCCAGATCTCCAGCTTTATAGGGCAAGTGTAAAACTATCAATTTGAGGTCTTTCCATTCCAAATAAATTAGGAGAGCAGGCCATTTATTTTACGTAAAACGTTGGATGGAATTGAAACTGGCAGGGCTGGGAATAAATATATCAACATTGGAAATATATTTATTTTGATTATGTTGAACCTACCTAACATAGAAATAGGGAGATTTCTTCATCTCTGAAGATCGGATTCAATCTTATCTATTAAAGGAAAGTAATTGATTTTAAATGCCAAATCCAGACTGCATGGCATCAGTACAGCCAGGTATTTCATATACACTACATGAACAAATGTATGTGGACACCTGCTCGTCAAACAATTCATTCTAAAATCACGGGCATTAATATGGAGTTGGTCCCGCCTTTTCTGCTATTACAGCCCCCACTCTTCTTGGAAGGCTTTCCACTCAATGTTGAAACATTACTGTGTGGACGTGCTTCCATTCAGCCACAAGAGCATTGTTGAGGTCGGGCACTGATGTTGGTCGATTAGGCCTGGCTCGCTGTCTGTGTTCCAAATTATTCCAAAGGTGATCAATGGCGTTGAGGTTAGGGCTCTGTGCAGGCCAGTCACGTTCTTCCACACCGGTGTTGACAAACCATTTCTGTATGGACCTCACTTTGTCCAAAGGGTCATTGTCATGCTGAAACAAGAAAGGCCTTTCCCTAAACTGTTGCCACAAAGTTGGAAGCACAGAATCGTCTCAAATGTCATTGTATGCTGTAAAGTTAAGATTTCCTTTCAATAAAACTAAGGTCCCTAGTCTGAACAATAAAAAACAGCCCCATACCATTATTCCTCCTCCACCATCTTTACAGTTGGCACTATGCATTGGGGCAGATAGCGTTGTCCTGGCCAGATAGTAACGAATGATTCAGCACTCCAGGTAACACATTTCCTCTGCTCCGAAGTTCAATGGCAGCAAGCAACATGGCAGCAGTACAATATGGTAGCAGCACAAAACATGGTACAAACAGTATTGGGCACAGAAAACAGCAAAAAGGGCAAGAAGGTAGAGACAACAACAATATCACGCAAAGCAACCACAACGGTCATTAGGAGTGTCCACGTTCCAGTCGCTAGCTGCAGCGAACTGAAAAGACGAGCTAACCAGGGATGTAAGTGCTTTTGGGACCTTTAAAAGAATGTGACTGGCAGAACGTGTGTTGTATGTGGAGGATGAGGGCTGCAGTAGATATCTCAGATAGGAGGGAGTGAGGCCTAAGAGGCTTTTATAAATAAGCATCGACCAGTGGGTCTTGCGATGGGTATACAGAAATGACCAGTTTACAGAGGAGTATAGAGTGTAGTGATGTGTCCTATTGATGGCAAATCTGATGGCCGAATGGTAAAGAACATCTAGCCGCTCGAGAGCACCCTTACCTGCCGTAATATAAGTTACGTCTCTGTAATGAAGCATGGGTGGGATGGTCATTTGAATCAGGATAAGTTTGGCAGCTGGGGTGAAAGAAGAGTGTTTAGAGGAAACCAAGTCTAGATTTAACTTTAGCCTGCAGCTTAGATATGTGCTGAGAGAAGGACAGTGTACCGTCTAGACATACTCCCAATTAGTTGTATGGGGTGACTGCCTGAAGCTCTAAACACTCAGAGGTAGTAATCACACCTGTGTGTAGAGGGGCATTCTTCTTATCAAACCCCATTACATTTGTTTTGGAGGTGTTCAGAACTAGATTAAGGGCAGAGAAAGCTTGTTGGACACAAAGAAAGCTTTGTTGTTGAGCATTTAACACAAAATACGGGAAGGGGCCAGCTGAGTATAAGATTGCATATAAATCATGTGCATATAAATGGATGAGGGTGCTTCCTACTGCCGACTTTATGTAACTTCCCAATTACAATGTTTAGCTACAATTACCCTCTTTACTGTAAAAAGAAAGATATGGATTCATTGTCATGCGGATGCTTCTGCCCAATATCACTTTTGAATGTTGATTACAAAATCATTGCTAAGGTATTAGCTTTTTGCATCGAGACAGTAATATAAAAGTTGTTTGACTCAGACCAAACAGGGTTTATAAGGAACACGGTGTCTATAGACAATCTCTGCAACTTTTTTCAATATAATCATTCGTTACAAGAACTTGAATGCTACAAAAGTTGCATTATGAATAGATGCAAAATACGCATTTGATAGGGTGGGATGGGCATACTTGGTGGCTGTTATAAAAAGTTTGGTTTTGGTCCGATTTTTATTTCTCGATTGAGCAATTGTACAAATCCGCCAAAGCTTCTATACAAACAAATGAACAAATCTCTGAATCATTCAAGTTATCAAGAGGGACAAGACAGGGATGCCCTTTGTCTATATAGTTATTTGTTTTCTTTGGCCACAGAACACCTAGCATCAATATTTAGAAATCATGGCTAAATTCAGGGCACAGAGTGTGATCATCATGTGATATCATTGTATGCAGAGGACATTTTACTTGTATCTGAATCAGAACAATCTCTGCAATTTATTTTACAACTTTGGAAAATACAGTCCCTTCAGAAAGTATTCACATACATTGACTTTTTCCACATTTTGTTAAGTTACAAAGTGGGATGAAAGTGGATTAAATTGTAATTTTCTTGTCAACGATCTACCAAAATATACTATTATGTCAAAGTGGAAGAAAAATGACAAAAAGTCTAATTAATAAATGTGAAATAAAACGCTAATATATTTTGATTAGATAAGTATTCATCCCCCTGAGTCAATATTACGATGACGCCGGAGGGGAGGGCTGCCGTTTTATCGGCTCTTAACCAACCATGCTATTATGTTTGTTTTTTCGCGTTGTTCGTAACTTGTTTTGTACATAATGTTGCTGCTACCGTCTCTTATGACCGAAAAGAGCTTCTGGATATCAGAATTGCGATTGCTCACCTCAAACTGGACAAAGAGTTTTTCTTCAATGAGTCAGACGGGAAGGATATACCACTACAAACACCAAACCAAGCCCAGGTCCCTGTGATTCACTGGGAAACGAATCTGAGATTTTGTGGAAAAAGATCAGGGATACTAAGGATCAGGTGACGAGTGGCTAATCTACCCTGCCTTCCATCCTGCTAGCTAATGTTCGAACACTGGGAAAATAAATTGGACGAGCTGAAAGCACGTAAATCCTACCAACGAGACATGAAAAACTGTAATGTATTTTGTTTCACCGAGTTGTTTCTGCACGACGACGTTAAGATTATACAGCTGGCGGGGTATACACTTCATTGGCAGGACAGAACAGCAGCCTCTAGTAAGACATCAGGTGGGGGCATATGCATATATGTGAAAAACAGCTGTTGCATAATTTCTAAGGAAGTCTCAAGGCTTTGCTCACCTGAGGTGGCGTATCTCATGATAAGCTGTAGACCACACTATCTAGCTAGAGTTCCCATTTGTATTATTCGTAGCTGTCTTCATACCACCACAGACCGATGCTGGCACTAATACCGTGCTCAATGAGCTTCATACCACCATAAGCAAACAGGAAAACGCTCATCCATAGGGGCGCTCCTAGTGGCCGGGGACTTTTTAATGCAGTGAAACTTAAATCAGTTTGATATAATTTCTATCAGCATGTTAAATGTGCAACCAGAGGAAATGTTTGTCTGTGGAGATTGCATGGCTGTTATCTAAGCTTGTCAGTTTTGTCACGTTCTGACCTTTATTTCCTTTGTTTTGTCGATATTTAGTATGGTCAGGGCGTGAGTTGGGGTGGGCAGTCTATGTTTGTTTTTCTATGATTTTGGGATTTCTATGTTTCGGCCTAGTATGGTTCTCAATCAGAGGCAGGTGTCGTTAGTTGTCTCTGATTGAGAATCATTCTTAGATAGCCTGGGTTTCACTGTTTGTTTGTGGGTGTTGTTTCCGTGTCTGTGTTTGTCGCCACACGGTACTCTTTAGGTTTGTTCACGTTTATTGTTTTTGTATTGATAGTGTTCAGTTTATGTTTTTAAATAAACAACCATGGACACTTACCTCGCCCGCATCTTGGTCCGATCCTTGTTACACCTCTTCAGAGGAAGAGGAAGAAATCAGCCGTTACAAGTTTAGAACAAATTCTTATTTACAATGATGGCCTACCAAAATGCAAAAGGCCTCCTGCGCGGACAGGGCTGTGAGATTTTAAAAAAATAAAACACGACAAGAAAGACAACACAACACTACATAAAGAGATACCTAAGACAATAACATAGCAAGGCCAATCTTACTGCCATCCAGGACCTCTGTACCAGGCGGTGTCAGAGGAAGGCCCTAGTCATAGACTGTTCTCTCTACTACCGCACGGCAAGCGGTAGCAGAGTGCCAAGTCTAGGTCCAAGAGGCTTCTAAACAGCTTCTACCCCCAAGCCATAAGACTTCTGAACATCTAATCAAATGGCTACCCAGACCAATTGCATCTAATACTCTGCTGGTACTCTCTGTTATTTAACTATGCATATGTCACTTGAATAACTCTACCCACTTGTATATATGGCGTCAATTACCTCGACTCACCGGTGCCCCCGCACACTAATCTGTACCAGTACCCCATGTATATTGCCTCGCTATTGTTATTTTTTTGCTGCTCTTTAATTATTTGTTACTTTATTTTTTATTTTTTAAACTGCAATGTTGTTTAAGGGTTTGTAAGTAAGCACTTCACTGTAAGGTCGACACCTGTTGTATTCGGGGCATGAGACAAATGAAATGTGATTTGATTTGAAGGCTTATGACTGTATCATGAAGTCCTTCGTTTTGTCACTTACAAGCGACGTCTAATTGACCGTTGTGATCTCTGCAGTGCTGTCTGGTGGACATAGCTAGCAAAACACAGACTTAAACACTGGTTCATTCTTATTTAGTGTTGGTACATGTACTTTACTGGCATGCTGCTATTTTTATATTGATATATTTTCATCTGGTTGATGTCATTTGACTTTGTGCCTTTGCCTGAAACTGATGTGTTGATGCTGCTGTCTTGTTCCAGGTCTCTCTTGAATATGTCATTTTAATCTCAACAAGACTAACCCGATTAAATAAAGTTGAAATAAAATCAATAAAAAGGTTTAATGACTGGATTCCTACATGTGAAAGGAATGGATTATGGGATACAACGTTAAAATAAAGTGATACTTCCATTTGCAAATTAAAAACCCTATTGTTGCTCCAGGTCACAAATTCAGTTGAAATTAGTAGGAAACCATAATATTGACCAAAGATTTACCTGTAAGGAGGTCATACACTTCAGGGTGTGCATGACTGCGGATATGACTAACCTGCACATTGACTTGGTACTGACACCCCCTGTATACAGCCTATTTATCTATCTATCTAACTATCTCTCTATCTGTCTGATTATCTTTCTGAGCATCAGTTGAGTGACAAGCAGAGGTTAACGGAGGGTGATAGTGAAAGCGGAGGGAGTAACATGGCTAACTCCATCTCTACTGTTAATTAGCATCATGTTTTATAGAGGCAAATAATTTTTTAAATAGTAGGCAAATACTGGTCTTACAACAGTAAGTTTAAAAGGTAGTCACTTATAATTGGAATTTGTATTGAAAATGTTGGAGTCATTTTCAAATGTTTAGCTTTTAAAAAATGTATTTTCCATAAAGCATATTAAAAACTGTATTCCACAGTTTGGGGCGAGCTTTGGAACATAGCCAAGCAATTTATTGGATGAGAAGCGACCAGAATGTGTGCGCCGAGGATCCTTTTCAGTCTCTATATCGAATCAGCTATCACCTCTGACATCATCACTAACATTACCTCAGTGAATCATTCCAACATCCACCCATCAATCATTGACAAACAAAAAAAAACGAAACAGTATTGAACTTGGTTGGTATTAAGGGAACGGAGAAGAACTCATCAACATTCTGAGGAATATATGTTTTATCCATAAACATGTACTTTGTGTCCTTATACATGACAGATGATTGGTGAAGTTAGTGGATAAATAATGATGGTCAGAATTTCTGGTGGCAATGTTGTTTGGTTGACGTGTCATATTGTGATCCTCCAATAAACTATCAAGCATTACACATGTTTAGTAGTTTTTTAGATTAATCTTACATGTTTAGCAGCTTCAAGTACATCATACATATAATATTGTTTCATTCCATGTTATAATGTGAACATGGCCATAATACAGGTGCATGTAGAGCAAATTATGTCTGATTACACTGGGCAGTAATAGTAGTACACATACATGTACTGTCCTGAGAGTATGAGTATTGAGTGAGCTTGATAACATCACTACCACTAGCAGGAACAGCAGGAACACACCCTGCATCTTCAACTATGTACCTTGTCAGCTCAGGGATTCAATCCAGCAACCTTTTGGTTACTGGCCTAACTCTCTAACCACTAGGATACCTGCCGCCACTGCAAAGCCAAAGTACTGTATGGAATTGTTTTAAGATGGTCATACCAAGGATCATTTAGTTATTAATTTTGAATATTAAGACCCACATTTACATTTACATTTAAGTCATTTAGCAGACGCTCTTATCCAGAGCGACTTACAAATTGGTGCGTTCACCTTATGACATCCAGTGGAACAGCCACTTTACAATAGTGCATCTAAATCTTTTAAGGGGGGGTGAGAAGGATTACTTTATCCTATCCTAGGTATTCCTTAAAGAGGTGGGGTTTCAGGTGTCTCCGGAAGGTGGTGATTGACTCCGCTGTCCTGGCGTCGTGAGGGAGTTTGTTCCACCATTGGGGGGCCAGAGCAGCGAACAGTTTTGACTGGGCTGAGCGGGAACTGTACTTCCTCAGTGGTAGGGAGGCGAGCAGGCCAGAGGTGGATGAACGCAGTGCCCTTGTTTGGGTGTAGGGCCTGATCAGAGCCTGGAGGTACTGAGGTGCCGTTCCCCTCACAGCTCCGTAGGCAAGCACCATGGTCTTGTAGCGGATGCGAGCTTCAACTGGAAGCCAGTGGAGAGAGCGGAGGAGCGGGGTGACGTGAGAGAACTTGGGAAGGTTGAACACCAGACAGGCTGCGGCGTTCTGGATGAGTTGTAGGGGTTTAATGGCACAGGCAGGGAGCCCAGCCAACAGCGAGTTGCAGTAATCCAGACGGGAGATGACAAGTGCCTGGATTAGGACCTGCGCCGCTTCCTGTGTGAGGCAGGGTCGTACTCTGCGGATGTTGTAGAGCATGAACCTACAGGAACGGGCCACCGCCTTGATATTAGTTGAGAACGAAAGGGTGTTGTCCAGGATCACGCCAAGGTTCTTAGCGCTCTGGGAGGAGGACACAATGGAGTTGTCAACCGTGATGGCGAGATCATGGAACGGGCAGTCCTTCCCCGGGAGGAAGAGCAGCTCCGTCTTGCCGAGGTTCAGCTTGAGGTGGTGATCCGTCATCCACACTGATATGTCTGCCAGACATGCAGAGATGCGTTTCGCCACCTGGTCATCAGAAGGGGGAAAGGAGAAGATTAATTGTGTGTCGTCTGCATAGCAATGATAGGAGAGACCATGTGAGGTTATGACAGAGCCAAGTGACTTGGTGTATAGCGAGAATAGGAGAGGGCCTAGAACAGAGCCCTGGGGGACACCAGTGGTGAGAGCACGTGGTGTGGAGACGGATTCTCGCCACGCCACCTGGTAGGAGCGACCTGTCAGGTAGGACGCAATCCAAGCGTGGGCCGCGCCGGAGATGCCCAACTCGGAGAGGGTGGAGAGGAGGATCTGATGGTTCACAGTATCGAAGGCAGCCGATAGGTCTAGAAGGATGAGAGCAGAGGAGAGAGAGTTAGCTTTAGCAGTGCGGAGCGCCTCCGTGATACAGAGAAGAGCAGTCTCAGTTGAATCTCAGTTGAGCAGTCTTGAAACCTGACTGATATGGATCAAGAAGGTCATTCTGAGAGAGATAGCGGGAGAGCTGGCCAAGGACGGCACGTTCAAGAGTTTTGGAGAGAAAAGAAAGAAGGGATACTGGTCTGTAGTTGTTGACATCGGAGGGATCGAGTGTAGGTTTTTTCAGAAGGGGTGCAACTCTCGCTGTCTTGAAGACGGAAGGGACGTAGCCAGCGGTCAGGGATGAGTTGATGAGCGAGGTGAGGTAAGGGAGAAGGTCTCCGGAAATGGTCTGGAGAAGAGAGGAGGGGATAGGGTCAAGCGGGCAGGTTGTTGGGCGGCCGGCCGTCACAAGACGCGAGATTTCATCTGGAGAGAGAGGGGAGAAAGAGGTCAGAGCACAGGGTAGGGCAGTGTGAGCAGAACCAGCGGTGTCATTTGACTTAGCAAACGAGGATCGGATGTCGTCGACCTTCTTTTCAAAATGGTTGACGAAGTCATCTGCAGAGAGGGAGGAGGGGGAGGGGGAGGAGGATTCAGGAGGGAGGAGAAGGTGGCAAAGAGCTTCCTAGGGTTAGAGGCAGATGCTTGGAATTTAGAGTGGTAGAAAGTGGCTTTAGCAGCAGAGACAGAAGAGGAAAATGTAGAGAGGAGGGAGTGAAAGGATGCCAGGTCCGCAGGGAGGCGAGTTTTCCTCCATTTCCGCTCGGCTGCCCGGAGCCCTGTTCTGTGAGCTCGCAATGAGTCGTCGAGCCACGGAGCGGGAGGGGAGGACCGAGCCGGCCTGGAGGATAGGGGACATAGAGAGTCAAAGGATGCAGAAAGGGAGGAGAGGAGGGTTGAGGAGGCAGAATCAGGAGATAGGTTGGAGAAGGTTTGAGCAGAGGGAAGAGATGATAGGATGGAAGAGGAGAGAGTAGCGGGGGAGAGAGAGCGAAGGTTGGGACGGCGCGATACCATCCGAGTAGGGGCAGTGTGGGAAGTGTTGGATGAGAGCGAGAGGGAAAAGGATACAAGGTAGTGGTCGGAGACTTGGAGGGGAGTTGCAGTGAGGTTAATGGAAGAACAGCATCTAGTAAAGATGAGGTCGAGCGTATTGCCTGCCTTGTGAGTAGGGGCGGAAGGTGAGAGGGTGAGGTCAAAAGAGGAGAGGAGTGGAAAGAAGGAGGCAGAGAGGAATGAGTTAAAGGTAGACGTGGGGAGGTTAAAGTCGCCCAGAACTGTGAGAGGTGAGCCGTCCTCAGGAAAGGAGCTTATCAAGGCATCAAGCTCATTGATGAACCTGGAGGGCGATAAATGATAAGGATGTTAAGCTTGAAAGGGCTGGTAACTGTGACAGCATGGAATTCAAAGGAGGCGATAGACAGATGGGTAAGGGGAGAAAGAGAGAATGACCACTTGGGAGAGATGAGGATCCCGGTGCCACCACCCCGCTGACCAGAAGCTCTCGGGGTGTGCGAGAACACGTGGGCGGACGAAGAGAGAGCAGTAGGAGTAGCAGTGTTATCTGTGGTGATCCATGTTTCCGTCAGTGCCAAGAAGTCGAGGGACTGGAGGGAGGCATAGGCTGAGATGAACTCTGCCTTGTTGGCCGCAGATCGGCAGTTCCAGAGGCTACCGGAGACCTGGAACTCCACGTGGGTCGTGCGCGCTGGGACCACCAGATTAGGGTGGCGGCGGCCACGCGGTGTGGAGCGTTTGTATGATCTGTGCAGAGAGGAGAGAACAGGGATAGACAGACACATAGTTGACAGGCTACAGAAGAGGCTACGCTAATGCAAAGGAGATTGGAATGACAAGTGGACTACACGTCTCGAATGTTCAGAAAGTTAAGCTTACGTAGCAAGAATCTTATTGACTAAAATGATTAAAATGATACAGTACTGCTGAAGTAGGCTAGCTGGCAGTGGCTGCGTTGTTGACTTTGTAGGCTAGCTGGCAGTGGCTGCATTGTTGGCACTACACTAATCAAGTCGTTCCGTTGAGTGTGATAGTTTCAACAGTGCTGCTATTCGGGGGCTAGCTGGCTAGCTAGCAGTGTTGATTACGTTACGTTGCGTTAAAAGAACGACAATAGCTGGCTAGCTAACCTAGAAAATCGCTCTAGACTACACAATTATCTTTGATACAAAGACGGCTATGTAGCTAGCTATGTAGCTAGCTACGATCAAACAAATCAAACCGTTGTACTGTAATGAAATGAAATGAAAATGTGATACTACCTGTGGAGCGAATGCGACCGGGTTGTTGAGTGAGGAAGTTCTATTCGGTAGACGTTGGCTAGCTGTTGGCTAGCTAGCAGTGTCTCCTACGTTAAGGACGACAAATAGCTGGCTAGCTAACCTCGGTAAATTAAGATAATCACTCTAAGACTACACACTCTAAACTACACAATTATCTTGGATACGAAGACAGCAAAGACAACTATGTAGCTAGCTAACACTACACTAATCAAGTCGTTCAGTTGAGTGTAATAGTTTTTTACAGTGCTGGTATTCGGAAGACGGTGGACGTTTGCTAGCTGGCTAGCTGGCTAGCTGCTGGGCAGATAGCAGTGTAGACTACGTCAGGACGACGAAATACGATAATTACGCAATTATCTTTGATACAAAGACGGCTATGTAGCTAGCTAAGAAGAAATTGCTAAGATTAGACAAATCAAACCGTTGTACTATAATGAAATGTAATGAAAAGTTATACTACCTGCAGACCGAAGCGCTCGGATGCGACCGCTCGCTCCAACCCGGAAGTTGCTCTTGTGAAGCGGGAAAACATTTTGTGTACTAAAAATATATATATTTTTTTAACTTCTTATGGCCAGGTGGGACGGTAGCATCCCACCTGGCCAACATCGGTGAAATTGCAGACCGCAAAATTTGTCACGAATATTACCGAAGGTGACTCCCCTTCTTGTTCGGGTGGCGCTCGGCGGTCGTCGTCGCCGGTATACTAGCTATCGCCGATCTGTTGTTCTGTGTTCCTTTGGTTTTGTTTGTAATTTGGGTTTCACGCTGTCATAACAAAATTCAAACTACAGAATTATAAATATTTAACTTTCATAAAATCACAAGTGTAATATATCAAAATAAAGCTTAACTTCTTGTTAATCCAGCCGCTGTGTCACATTTCAAAAGGCTTTACTGCAAAAGCATTCCATGTGATTATCTGAGGACAGCGCCCGCATACAAAATCATGAAAAACATATTTCAACCAGACAGGTGCATCAGTCAGAAATAGTGATATAATAAATGCCTTACCTTTGATGATCTTCTTCTGTTGGCACTCCAAAAGGTCCCAGATACATCACAAATGGTCCTTTTGTTCAATAATGTCCTTCTTTATATCCATAAAAACTCAGTTTAGCTGGCGCGCTTCAGTCAATAATCCACCCAGTTTCCCTCCATCAAAATGCATACAAAATGAATCCCAAACGTTACTAATAATATTTTCCAAACAAGTCAAACAATGTTTATAATCAAACCTTAGGTACCCTAATACGCAAATAAATGATTAAATTTAAGACGGAGAATCGTTATTGTCTTTTCCGGAGATAAATACCAAAGAACTCTCATCCACGCGCTTGGAAACAATACAGCCAAAATGGAAGCCATCTAGAAAAACTACAATTTCTTGCTCATTTTTCAAAATACCAACAAGAAACTCTTTCTAAAGACTGTTGACATCTGGTGGAAGCCCGAGGAACTGCAATCTGGGAGGATTTCACCTTATAATAAAAGAGACAGCCATTGAACACAGTGGTAGGCTTAATTTCTTTGGGTGGGGGGGTATGGTTTGTCCTCGGGGTTTCGCCTGCCATATCAGTTCTGTTATACTCACAGACATCATTTTAATAGTTTTAGAAACTTTAGAGTGTTTTCTATCCAAATTATATGCATATCCTAGCTTCTGGGCCTGAGTAACAGAGAGTTTTCTTTGGGCATGCTTTTCATCCGTACGTAAAAATACTGCCCCCTACCCAAGAGAGGTTAACAGCACTCTATTTTACTCATTTTTCACAAAATAACATTCATAGTTAAATAATTTCGTGAGTGACTCATCTCAATTTGTTTGCTGCTTGGCTAGATTAACAAATGTATTTACCACTTTCTTTATTCATTTACCATGTTTTTAGTTTCCTGAGAACTAATGATGGATATTGGCATATCATGTCACAGAACACGCTGTTGCTTGACATTACAGTTACACCAGATGGTTCATGCCAGAACACACTCTAGGCCAGGTATTGAAGTTGCAACATACATCAGATCCTCCTTCTACAGGATATTGGCAAGTTAAACATAATTATTTTCTGCTATTTTCTGCTGAAATACAAGACAACATGGCAGCACACATAACACACTAGGGATTAATGCCAGAAACCGGGATCCTGAGATTTCCTAACCAAGCTCCCTCTCGTTTCCTGTGAAAATAGAACTTTACCAAAAAATGGCTGATTCTCCAAAAGTTTCTGTTTCTCCAAAAGTAATTGAGAAAATAGACATTCGCAAAATTGATCCATAAGATGTTCCACTGACAGTCGAGAGAGCAAGTGATTGCCATGTTGATAAGCAGTCTCTCAGTCACATGAAAGGTCCAATGAATAACATTTTCTGATAATACAAAACCAAGGAGGCTCATGGTTCGCACCCCTTCCATAGACATACACAGTAATTATAACAACTTCTAGGGGACGTCCTCCAACCTATTAGAGCTCTTGCAGTCATGAACTGACATGTTGTCCACCCAATCAAAGAATCAGAGAATCATTCTAGTACTGAAAGCATAAGCTACAGCTAGCTAGCACTGCAGTACATAAAATGTGGTGAGTGGTTGAGTCAAAGAGAGAGAAACACAGTGGTTGAACAGTTTTGAACAAATTCATTTCTTTAAAAATGAAGTAGAAGCTAGAGAAAGAGAGAGATAGCTATATTTAGTTGTACTTTTACTTGTATTTCTAGTATCTATGTTGGCTATGAAAGTTATTTTTGCTTGTTCACAGACAGCTCATATGTTCTGCACTGAAGTCCACAAACGAAGGGCAAAAGGTGAACGCATAGATAGTTGCAAGAAGGAATACAACAATGAAAGTGATCATGCTGTTTTCCTTTCTTTTTTTAAGGGGTGGATCAGCTTCATTATTGCATATAGATTGTGGCTTCTATCAATGTAATTGTCTGCATAATTTCAAATCCCCCATAGATTTTTTAAAATAAATATATAAATATATATATTTATTTTCCAATATAAATATATATATTGTTTTTTAATATATGTTCCTTTATTTTTTTCCCTACCCTACCACCCCTTCCTGAATTGGAGTGAACTAATGGACGACAACACTAAATACTTAAACTTCCAGCTTATGCATACACCTACTATTTCAACAGCATTGGAAGACGGCAGGGTAGCCTAGTGGTTAGTGTGTTGGACTAGTAACCTGAAGGTTGCGAGTTCAAATCCCTGAGCTGACAAGATACACATCTGATGTGCTACCCCTGAACAGGCAGTTAGCCCACTAGGCTGTCATTGAAAATAATAATTTGTTCTTAACTTAATTTTGAAAAAATAAAAAAAAATTAAAAAACATATGGAGATGTGGATTACACTATTCTCTACTCGAGTAGCAGCAGTTTGGCTTTTGAAAAAGCTCACAACTTTTAACATCATTCAACACATCATTCAACACGATCCGTACCATCTGAAGCTTGTTCATAATTCCTCTAAAACAAATGCCTAGTATTTTCCAAAGCTAAACACTCTGAAACCATGTCATTACTACCTCGGATGGACATTCCATGGAACAAGTAATAACATTAAATTATTTAGGAGATCAGTGGATTAGAATTTGAGCTTCACACCCCATGTAGAGAAACTTGTTGGTAAAAGCAAGCTGCGTATTGGGCTTTACTACGGGCACAATTTTCGTTTTTCCTTTGCCACCATAAAGTAGATGATTCATTGTACTTTTCCATCTGTGTTGGACTATAGTAATACTATTTAAGGTCAAGCCTCAATAAATACACTGAAGGCTCTTGACTGTATCATGTGATGTCTACATTGCTGTCGAGTGGACATAGCTAGCAACACACAGGCTATAACACTGGTACATTCTTATATAGAAAGCCATTTTAGAAAAACTGTAATTTTATCTGTTCTCTATTAGCCCGAAATTAAAACACTTACAAGCTCAGATACCAGTTTTAAGCTAACAGTCCTGAACAAATGTACAGAGCTTGGAACAAGTATTTTCACTAATCAGTCCCCTTGTATTGGAATTCCCTCCAAGCCAATTGCATTCAGTTTTTTTCTGACTTGTGTTGTGTACATTACTGACGTGCAGCTTGTTATATTGATATATGGTTCATGTCATGTGGCTGTTTGTCTGAAACTGATGGGTTGAGCCTACCAGACGAGCTAAATTACTTCTATGCTCGCTTCGAGGCAAGCAACACTGAAGCATGCATGAGAGCATGTTCCGGACGACTGTGATTACGCTCTCTCGTAGCCGATGTGAGTAACCTTGAAACAGGTGGATTACCAGGACGTGTACTCCGAGCGTGTGCTGACCAGCTGGCAAGTGTCTTCATTGACATTTTCAACCTGTCCATGACCGAGTCTGTAATACCAACATGTTTCAAGCAGACAGCCATAACTGTGCCCAAGAACACCAAGGTAACCTGACAAAATGACTACCGACCCGTAGCACTCACATCTGTAGCCATGAAGTGCTTTGAAAGGCTGGTCATGGCTCACATCAACACCATTATCCCAGAGACGCTAGACCCACATCAATTTGCATACTGCCTCAATAGATCCTCAGATGATGCAATCTCTATTGCACTCCACACTGCCCTTTCCCATCTGGACAAAAGGAAAACCTACGTGAGAATGCTATTCATTGACTACAGCTCAGTGTTCAACACCATAGTGCCCTCAAAGCTCATCACTAAGCTAAGGTCCCTAGGACTAAACACCTCCCTATGAAACTGGATCATAGACTTCCTGACGGGCCGCCCCCAGGTGGTAAGGGTAGGTAACAACACATCTGCCACGTTGATCCTCAACACGGGGGCCCCTCAGGGGTGAGTGCTCAGTTCTCTCCTGTACTCCCTGTTCACCCATGATTGCATGGCCAAGCATGAATCCAACACCATCATTAAATTTGCCAATGACACAACATTGGTAGGCCTGATCACCGACAACGATGAGACAGCCTATGGGAGGAGGTCATAACCTGGCAGTATGGGGCCAGGATAACAACATCTACCTCAACGTGATCAAGACAAAGGAGAAGATTGTGGACTACAGGAAAAGGAGGGCCGAGCACGCCCACATTCTCATTGACAGGGCTGTAGTGGAGCAGGTTGAGAGCTTCAAGTTCCTTGGTGTCCACATCACCAACAAACTATGGTCCAAACACAACAAGACAGTCGTGAAGAGGGCACAACAATGCCTATTCCCCTTCAGGAGAATGAAAAGATTTGGCATGGGTCCTCAGATCCTCAAAAAGTTAAACAGCTGCACCATCGAGAACATCCTGATTGGTTCCATCACTGCCTGGTATGGCAACTGCGATTGGTTGCATCATCGCCTGGTATGACAACTGCTAGGCCTCCGACCACATGTTGCTACAGGGGGGAAGTGCATACAGCCCAGTACATCACTGGGGCCAAGCTTCCAGCCATCCAGGACATCTATACCAGGCGGTGTCAGAGGAAGGCTCGAAAGATTTCCAAAGATTCCAGCCACCCTAGCTTTTTTTTTTATTGATACTCCTTAATTATTTGTTAGTTATCTATTTTTCCTCTTTTTGTTTTTTGTCATTTTTTTACATCCATTTATTTTTTGTAAATACTTTCTTAACACTTATTTTTCTTAAAATGACATTGTTGGTTAAGGGCTCGTAAGTAAGCATTTCACTGTAAGGTCTACCTACACCTGTTGTTTTCGGCCTATGTAACAAATACAATATGATTTGATGCTGCTGTCTTGTTCCAGGTCTCTCTTGAATATGAGATTTTTATTTTAACGAGACTAACCTGGTTAAATAAAGTTTCAATAAAATAAATAAAAGGTGTAATGATTGGATTCATAAATGTGTTATGAATGGATTATGGATACAAAGTGCTACCACCATTTATAAATTCAAGTCTATCCAAGCTCCAGGTCACAGATTCAGATGAAATAACTAGGAAACCATAATATTGACTGAAGTTTTGCCTGGAGGGAGGTCATCAACTTCAGGCTGTGCATGACTGCGGTTACCGCCATGGGAGTAATGTCATTTGGCTTGTTAATCGGCTGTGAGAGGTGTGGATGGGTGGGGCAGGTACAGTATCTGCAGAAAGAGTATAAAACAGGGCTGCAGAGGGCAGAGAGACACCACACTACTACTGAAGTCCAGAAGACATCATCCAGATAAACAGCCATCAATCAGACAGCATCGTCCAACTGAAAGAGGTATGTTTGTTTTCACTGAGAATCTTCTTTGCAAAGGTGTATAGGAGTGCGCAGGTGTATACAAGTGGACAGGTAGGAATGGATGGAGAGGTGTGTGTGTGTGTGTGTATGTGTGTTAACAAGTTGTGCTCTATGTGCTTTAGTAAAGGATGAAGATCCAGAGTATGTTACTGCTGTTCGCTCTAGTGGGTGTCCTGTTAGCAAGCTCCCTCAATGAAGATAACTCTGAGGAAGGTATGTCTTGTTTGTAAATGTGTACTACTTTACTGCCCGGGTTTAATCTGATAAAATCTAGTAAAATGAAAAATCTTTCTTCCTCAGCTCTCCTGCAGGAGGATGATGTAAAAGATGGAAAGGCTGCCTTTTTGGCAAAGTTGGCTACTCTGAAGACCAGCCCCTCAGAAGATGAAGCACCATGTGAGCTATCTATCTATCTATCTATCTATCTATCTATCTATCTATCTATCTATCTATCTATCTATCTATCTGTCTGTCTGTCTGTCTGTCTGAAATGTTTAGCTGTTAAAAAAGGTATTTTCCATAATGATGATTTAAACTGTATTCGACAGTGTGGGGAGAGCTTTGGAACATAGCCAAGGGCCTTATTGGGTGAGAAGCGACCAGCATGGGGATGCCAAGGATCCTTTTCAGTCTCCATATGGAATCAGCTATCACCTCTGAAGTCATCACTAACATTACCTCAGTGAATCATTCCAACATCCATCCATCAATGATTGTCAAAAAAACAAAACAGTAATACAGTTCATTGGTACTTTGGTACTGAGAAGAACTCATCAACATTCTGAAGAATATATATGTTTAATCCATGAACATGTACTTTATGTCCTGACACATGATAGTTGATTGGTCAAGTTAGTGGATAAATAATTGTATGCTTGTATTGTCATATTGTGATCCTCCAATAAACTGTCAAGCATAAGACATGTTTAGTCGTTTTTTGTTAATCTTACATGTTTAGCAGTGTTTCAATTACATCATACATGTTTCATAATATTGTTTTATTTCGTGTTTCTATTCAGTATGAACAACGTGAATTGACCATAATACAGATGCAGTGCATGCAGAGCAAATTACATCAGATTACACTGGGCAGTAATGGTAGTACACATATCCACACACACACACTAGACGTACCGTCTGGAGAGTTAGCTTCATTGAGTGAGCTTGATAACAGCAGTAACATATCCTGGATCTTCTAATAAATCAAATCAAATTTATTTATATAGCCCTTCGTACATCAGCTGATATCTCAAAGTGCTGTTCAGAAACCCAGCCTAAATCCCCAAACAGCAAGCAATGCAGGTGTAGAAGCACGGTGGCTAGAAAAAACTCCCTAGAAAGGCCAAAACCTAGGAAGAAACCTAGAGAGGAACCAGGCTATGTGGGGTGGCCAGTCCTCTTCTGGCTGTGCTGGGTGGGGATTGTAACAGAACACGGCCAAGATGTTCAAATGTTCATAAATGACCAGGTCAAATAATAATAATCACAGGCAGAACAGTTGAAATTGGAGCAGCAGCACGGCCAGGTGGACTGGGGACAGCAAGGAGTCATCATGTCAGGTAGTCCTGAGGCATGGTCCTAGGGCTCAGGTCCTCCAAGAGAGAGAAAGAAAGAGAGAAAGAGAGAATTGGAGAGAGCATACTTAAATTCACACAGGACACCGGATAGGAGAGGAGAAGTACTCCAGATATAACAAACTGACCCTAGCCCCCCGACACATAAACTACTGCAGCATAAATACTGGAGGCTGAGACAGGAGGGGTCAGGAGACACTGTGGCTCCATCCGAGGACACCCCCGGACAGGGCCAAACAGGAAGGATATAACCCCACCCACTTTGCCAAAGCACAGCCCCCACACCACTAGAGGGATATCTTCAACCACCAACTTACCATCCTGAGACAAGGCCGAGTATAGCCTACAAAGTTCTCAGCCACGGCACAACCCAAGGGGGGGAGCCAACCCAGACAGGAAGATCACATCAGTGACTCAACCCACTCAAGTGACGCACCCCTCTTAGGGACGGTATGAAAGAGCCCTAGTAAGCCAGTGACTCAGCCCCTGTAATAGGGATAGAGGCAGAGAATCCCAGTGGAAAGAGGGGAACCGGCCAGGCAGAGACAGCAAGGGCGGTTCGTTGCTATAGAGCCTTTCCGTTCACCTTCACACTCCTGGGCCAGACTACACTCAATCATATGACCCACTGAAGAGATTCTTCAGTAAAGACTTAAAGGTTGAGACCGAGTTTGCGTCTCAGCATGTAATAAGCTACATCCTGAATACAAAATGGGGAAAAAACATTTGTCACTTATCAACACACATTACCCCCATAATGACAAAGTGAAAGCATGTTTATAGATATTTTTGCTAATTTATTGAAAATGAAATACAGAAATATCTCATTTACATAAGTATTCACAACAAATGTTGGAATCACAGTTGGCAGTGATTACAGAGTCTTTCTGGACAGGTCTCTAAGAACTTGCACACCTGGATTGTACAATATTTGCCAATTATATTATTTTCTTAATTCTTCAAGCTCTGTGAAATTGGTTGTTGATCATTGCTAGACAACCATTTTCAAGTCTCGCTGTAGATTTTCAAGCAGATTTAAGTCAAAACTGTATCTCGGCCACTCAGGACTATTCACTGTATTCTTGGTAGGCAACTCCAGTGTAGATTTGGCCTGGTGTTTGATGTTATTTAGTTTTTTCTATCCATGTACCAATAGGTTCCCTTCTTTGCGAGGCATTGGAAAACCTCCCTGGTCTCTGTGGTTGAATCTGTGTTTGAAATTCACTGTTCGACTGAGAGACCTTACAGATAATTCTATGTGCGGGGTACAGAGATGAGGTAGTCATGTAAGAATCTATTATTACACACAGAGTGAGTCCATGCAACTTATTATGTGGGACATTTTCACTCCTGAACTGATTTAGGCTTGTCATAACAAAGGGGTTGACTACTTATTGACTCAAGACATTTCAGTTGTTCATTTTTAATTAATTTGTGGAAAAGAATCGGTAAAAAACATATTTCCACTTGGACATTATGGGGAATTGTGTGTAGGCCAGTGAAAAATATAAATTTAATCAATTTTAATTTCAGGCTGTAACACAATAACATTTGGAAAAATTTGAGGGTTGTGAATAATTTCTGAACGCACTGTAAATATTTTGTTCTAGAGTTTGTGAAGCAGCTGATAATACTGTCCACTGCTGATGCTGAAACTTCGGATATTCTGAATATTGATTTGCTATTTTCCATAGGAGTGAGAGTTGTGGTCTTGTTTGAAAATCCTTGAGACAGTTCGCTGACAGAGTCTACAAGGACATTTTTAATAGTGGTGGATATAAAATTACAGTCCTGAGTTAGAATTCAATTAACTTTTAATTTGGGATGGTTTTTGGACTTTTCAGCTTCTCTCCTTGTTTGTTTGTTGAGGTTTTCCCAAATAAAAAATCGGACAACATTTTCAATAACAAAATGAGGTCTAACAAACAAAAACCTGATAGAAAAATAATTTATTAAAATGTTGTAAGTACAGGAAAATTTTGCTCAGTGGGAAATCAATATCCAACAAGTCAATGACAACTGTGTTGCAACTGTTAATACAAATTAATTACTTAAAAATCATACAATGTGATTTTCTGGATTTTTGTTTTAGATTCCGTCTCTCACAGTTGAAGTGTACCTATGATTAAAAAATTACAGACCTCTACATGCTTTGTAAGTTGGAAAACCTGCAAAATCGGCAGTGTATCAAATACTTGTTCTCCCCACTGTATATCTTTTTTCTCTGTATATATTTCGTTTTTATGTTTTTTATATTTTTAACCTCCATTTCTACATACTCTCCTGCAACCCACCTCACCCAATTTGGTATTAATCCACTATTTTCTATACTTTAGAACCGGATCCCCCAACAAAAGCTAGCCAGCTAACTAGCTACTAGCTCGTAGTAGGTTAGCCAATGCTAGCGGTCATCAGCTAACCTCAGCCCGGATAACTCCTGCCAGTCTGCACAGCGCTATTCAACCCAGGGCATATCGGACTGCTTCCTCTCTACCACATCTCCACATCTCCGGATTCCTACCTCAAGCTCTGAACCTGGATCATCGCAGCTAGCTAGCTGCTATCTGAATGGAAAATCCTGGCTAACGTCTCTGTCCCAAAGCAAGCAGTAGTTAGCCTGGAGCTAGCCTCTTGTTAGGCCCATCTCCCGGCTAGCTTAAGAGGTCCATCAACCACTCCTTGGGCTACAATACCTTTTTGCCATTTGGCCTGGACCCCTTTAACTGCCAACACGGAGCCCTGCCGATCCATCACAACTGGTCTAGCGATGTAATCCACCCAAGGAGGTTTCAACAGGCTCCTCCATCATTACGTCCCCTGAAGACATGTCTGCTAGCCTGCTCTCTGCGGCCCGCTACTGGATCATTGCAGCTAGCTAGCTGCTATCCGAGCTAGCCAAGAGCTAAGCCCACCTTCCGGCTTGCTGAAGAGGTCCATCGGCCAATTTCTTGGGCTACAATACCTAGTTTGCCAATTGGCCTGGACCCTTTTACTGCCTACACGGAGCCCTGCTGATCCATCATGACTCGTCTGCGGACGTAACCGTCTGAGGGGGCTACAACTGACTCTTCCATTACGACGCCCCCCTAAGGCCCTTCTGCTAGCCTGCTAGCCCTGGCCTGCTAGCTGTCTGAATCGGCATGTCTCCAGCTCACCAAGCTACTCACTGAACCCTATGATCACTCGGCTATGCATGCCTCTCCCTAATTTAAATATGCCTTGTCCATTGCTGTTTTGGTTAGTAATTAATGTCTTATTTCACTGTAGGGCCTCCAGCTCTGCTAAATATGCCTTAGCTAGCCTTTTTGTTCCACCTCCTACACATGCGGTGACCTCACCTGGTTAAAATGGTGTCTCTAGAGACAAAACCTCGTGCTTCCGGGTTGGAGCGATCTGGTCGCATCCGCGCTTCGGTCTGCAGGTTGTATAACTTTTTCATTACATTTCATTACATTTCATTATTGTACAACGGTCTGATTTGTCTAATCTTAGCAATTTCCTCTTAGCTAGCTACATAGTCGTCGTTGTATCAAAGATAATTGCGTAATTATCGTATTTCGTCGTCTCCTATCTGTCCAACACGTTCACCGTCTACCGTAGCACTGTAGTACTATCACACTCAACTGAACGTCTTGATTAGTGTAGTGTTAGCTAGCTACATAGCTAGCTACATAGTTGTCTTTGCTGTCTTCGTATCCAAGATAATTGTGTAGCTTAGAGTG
Source organism: Oncorhynchus nerka (assembly GCF_034236695.1). Taxonomy (NCBI): domain Eukaryota; kingdom Metazoa; phylum Chordata; class Actinopteri; order Salmoniformes; family Salmonidae; genus Oncorhynchus; species Oncorhynchus nerka. The sequence continues at coordinate 45,567 of NW_027040080.1, read as the reverse complement.
TGGAGTCTTAGAGTGATAATTGCGTTATTATTGTATTTCGTCGCCCTCCTATCTGCCTAGCAGCTAGCATACGTTCACCGGCTACCGTAGCACTGTAGTAACTATCACACTCAACCGAACGACTTGATTAGTGTAGTATTAGATAGCTACATAGTTGTCTTTGCTGTCTTCGTATCCAAGATAATTGTGTAGTTTAGAGTGTGTAGTCTTAGAGTGATTATCTTAATTCACCGAGGTTAGCTAGCCAGCTATTTTGTCGTCCTTAACGTAGGAGACACTCCTAGCTAGCCAATAGCCAGCCAACGTCTACTGAATAGAACTTTCGCATTCCGGTCGCATTCCGCGTCGCTCCACAGGTAGTATCACTTTTTCACTTCATTTCATTACAGTCCCAACGGTGTGATTTGTTTGATCGTAGCTAGCTACATAGCTAGCTACATAGCCGTCTTTGTTTCAAAGATAATTGTGTAGTCTAGAGCGATTTTCTAGGTTAGCTAGCCAGCTATTGTCGTTCTCCTACGCAACGTAACGTAACCAACACTGCTAGCTAGCCAGCTAGCTCCCGATAAGCAGCATTGTAGAAACTTCACACTCAACGGAACGACTTGATTAGGGTAGTGTCAACAACGCAGCTAGCCTACCCCAGCAGTACTCTATCATTTTAATCATTTTAGTCAATTAGATTCTTGCTACGTAAGCTTAACTTTCTGAACATTCGAGACGTGTAGTCCACTTGTCATTCCAATCTCCTCTGCATTAGCGTAGCCTCTTCTCTAGCCTGTCAACTATGTGTCTGTCTATCCCTGTTCTCTCCTCTCTGCACAGACCATACAAACGCTCCACACCGCATGGCCGCAGCCACCCTAATCTGGTGGTCCCAGCGCGCACGACCCACGTGGAGTTCCAGGTCTCCGGTAGCCTCTGGAACTGCCGATCTGCGGCCAACAAGGCAGAGTTCATCTCAGCCTATGTCTCCCTCCAGTCCCTCGACTTCTTGGCTCTGACGGAAACATGGATCACCACAGACAACACCGCTACTCCTACTGCTCTCTCTTCGTCCGCCCACGTGCTCTCGCACACCCCGAGAGCTTCTGGTCAGCGGGGTGGTGGCACCGGGATCCTCATCTCTCCCAAGTGGTCATTCTCTCTTTCTCCCCTTACCCATCTGTCTATCGCCTCCTTTGAATTCCATGCTGTCACAGTTACCAGCCCTTTCAAGCTTAACATCCTTATAATTTATCGCCCTCCAGGTTCCCTCGGAGAGTTCATCAATGAGCTTGATGCCTTGATAAGCTCCTTTCCTGAGGACGGCTCACCTCTCACAGTTCTGGGCGACTTTAACCTCCCCACGTCTACCTTTGACTCATTCCTCTCTGCCTCCTTCTTTCCACTCCTCTCCTCTTTTGACCTCACCCTCTCACCTTCCCCCCTACTCACAAGGCAGGCAATACGCTCGACCTCATCTTTACTAGATGCTGTTCCTCCACTAACCTCACTGCAACTCCCCTCCAAGTCTCCGACCACTACCTTGTATCCTTTTCCCTCTCGCTCTCATCCAACACTTCCCACACTGCCCCTACTCGGATGGTATCGCGCCGTCCCAACCTTCGCTCTCTCTCCCCCGCTACTCTCTCCTCTTCCATCCTATCATCTCTTCCCTCTGCTCAAACCTTCTCCAACCTATCTCCTGATTCTGCCTCCTCAACCCTCCTCTCCTCCCTTTCTGCATCCTTTGACTCTCTATGTCCCCTATCCTCCAGGCCGGCTCGGTCCTCCCCTCCCCGCTCCGTGGCTCGACGACTCATTGCGAGCTCACAGAACAGGGCTCCGGGCAGCCGAGCGGAAATGGAGGAAAACTCGCCTCCCTGCAGACCTGGCATCCTTTCACTCCCTCCTCTCTACATTTTCCTCCTCTGTCTCTGCTGCTAAAGCCACTTTCTACCACTCTAAATTCCAAGCATCTGCCTCTAACCCTAGGAAGCTCTTTGCCACCTTCTCCTCCCTCTTGAATCCTCCTCCCCCTCCCCCCTCCTCCCTCTCTGCAGATGACTTCGTCAACCATTTTGAAAAGAAGGTCGACGACATCCGATCCTCGTTTGCTAAGTCAAACGACACCGCTGGTTCTGCTCACACTGCCCTACCCTGTGCTCTGACCTCTTTCTCCCTCTCTCTCCAGATGACATCTCACGTCTTGTGACGGCCGGCCGCCCAACAACCTGCCCGCTTGACCCTATCCCCTCCTCTCTTCTCCAGACCATCTCCGGTGACCTTCTCCCTTACCTCACCTCGCTCATCAACTCATCCCTGACCGCTGGCTACGTCCCTCCCGTCTTCAAGAGAGCGAGAGTTGCACCCCTTCTGAAAAAACCTACACTCGATCCCTCCGATGTCAACAACTACAGACCAGTATCCCTTCTTTCTTTTCTCTCCAAAACTCTTGAACGTGCCGTCCTTGGCCAGCTCTCCCGCTATCTCTCTCAGAATGACCTTCTTGATCCAAATCAGTCAGGTTTCAAGACTAGTCATTTAACTGAGACTGCTCTTCTCTGTATCACGGAGGCGCTCCGCACTGCTAAAGCTAACTCTCTCTCCTCTGCTCTCATCCTTCTAGACCTATCGGCTGCCTTCGATACTGTGAACCATCAGATCCTCCTCTCCACCCTCTCCGAGTTGGGCATCTCCGGCGCGGCCCACGCTTGGATTGCGTCCTACCTGACAGGTCGCTCCTACCAGGTGGCGTGGCGAGAATCCGTCTCCTCACCACGCGCTCTCACCACTGGTGTCCCCAGGGCTCTGTTCTAGGCCCTCTCCTATTCTCGCTATACACCAAGTCACTTGGCTCTGTCATAACCTCACATGGTCTCTCCTATCATTGCTATGCAGACGACACACAATTAATCTTCTCCTTTCCCCCTTCTGACGACCAGGTGGCGAATCGCATCTCTGCATGTCTGGCAGACATATCAGTGTGGATGACGGATCATCACCTCAAGCTGAACCTCGGCAAGACGGAGCTGCTCTTCCTCCCGGGAAGGACTGCCCGTTCCATGATCTCGCCATCACGGTTGACAACTCCATTGTGTCCTCGTCCCAGAGCGCTAAGAACCTTGGCGTGATCCTGGACAACACCCTGTCGTTCTCAAATAACATCAAGGCGGTGGCCCGTTCCTGTAGGTTCATGCTCTACAACATCCGCAGAGTACGACCCTGCCTCACACAGGAAGCGGCGCAGGTCCTAATCCAGGCACTTGTCATCTCCCGTCTGGATTACTGCAACTCGCTGTTGGCTGGGCTCCCTGCCTGTGCCATTAAACCCTACAACTCATCCAGAACGCCGCAGCCCGTCTGGTGTTCAACCTTCCCAAGTTCTCTCACGTCACCCCGCTCCTCCGCTCTCTCCACTGGCTTCCAGTTGAAGCTCGCCTCCGCTACAAGACCATGGTGCTTGCCTACGGAGCTGTGAGGGGAACGGCACCTCACTACCTCCAGGCTCTGATCAGGCCCTACACCCAAACAAGGGCACTGCGTTCATCCACCTCTGGCCTGCTCGCCTCCCTACCACTGAGGAAGTACAGTTCCCGCTCAGCCCAGTCAAAACTGTTCGCTGCTCTGGCCCCCCAATGGTGGAACAAACTCCCTCACGACGCCAGGACAGCGGAGTCAATCACCACCTTCCGGAGACACCTGAAACCCCACCTCTTTAAGGAATACCTAGGATAGGATAAAGTAATCCTTCTCCCCTCCCCCCTTAAAAGACCTAGATGCACTATTGTAAAGTGGCTGTTCCACTGGATGTCATAAGGTGAAAGCACCAATTTGTAAGTCGCTCTGGATAAGAGCGTCTGCTAAATGACTTAAATGTAAATGTCATCGACACTCAGTGTCTAGGTTAAACTCCAACGTTTTCACATCCTACCATCTGTACATTATGCCTTGAATCTATTCTTCCGCGCCCAGAAACCTGCTCCTTTTACTCTCTGTTCCGAACACACTAGACGACCAGTTCTTATAGCCTTTAGCCATACCATTATCCTACTCTTCCCCTGTTAATCCAAGCCCTGCAGCGCCGAGCTCCGCTCCCATTCCCCAAACGCTCTCATTTGTTGACTTCTGTAACCATAAAAGCCTTGGTTTTATGTATGTTAACATCAGGAGCCTCCTCCCTAAGTTTGTTTAATTCACTGCTTTAGCACACTCTGCCATCCCAGATGTCCTAACCGTGTGTCACGCCTTGGTCATTGTATTTTGTGTTTTCATTATATGTTTGGGTAGGCCAGGGTGTGACATGGGTTTATATGTTGTTTTTCGTATTGGGGTTTGTAGTATTTGGGATCGCGGCTGAAATATTTATTGGAGGTGTTGTATAGGCTTGGCTGCCTGAGGCGGTTCTCAATCAGAGTCAGGTGATTTCTCGTTGTCTCTGATTGGGAACCGTATTTAGGTAGCCTGAGTTTCGCTTTGTATTTCGTGGGTGATTGTTCCTGTCTCTGTGTAGTTTCACCAGATAGGCTGTAATTAGGTTTCACGTTCCGTTTGTTGTTTTCTTATTTGTTTAGTTATTTCATGTGTCACTTTTTCCAATAAATTCATGAGTAACCATTACGCTGTATTTCGGTCCGACTCTCTTCCTTCAACAGACGAACGCCCACCCACCACACTCAGACCGTAACAGGCAGCAGGGAAATGAGGACGTTATGGACAGTAGAGGCATGGAGTATACGACGTGGGAAGAAATCGACAGGTGGGCGGCCGACCCAGAGAGAGTGCAGGAGCCCGCCTGGGATTCGCTGGAGCAATGCGAAAAGGGCTATAGGCGAATGGAGTCGAAAAGGAAAACACAGCGGCGCAGAGCGAAAACCGAAAGTAACCCCCAAATATTTATTGGGGGAGGGCGCAGAGAGAGAGTGGCTGAGTCAGGAGTCAGACCTGAGCCTACTCTCCCTGTTAATTGTGAGGAGCAGCTGCAGTGGGAGAGGCTGCACCACTTGGAGAATTGGACATGGGAGGAAGAACTGGACGGAAAAGGACCCTGGGCTCAGCCTGGTGAATATCGCCGCCCCAAGGAGGAACTAGAGGCGGCAAAAGCGGAGAGGCGCTGGTATGAGGAGGCAGCACGGCGACGCAGATGGAAGCCCGAAAAGCAGCCCCAAAAAATTATTGGGGGGGGGGCTTAATGGGAGTATGGTTATGCCAGGTAGGAGACCTGCGCAAACTCCCTGTGCTCACCGGTGGGCTAGAGAGACCGGGCAGACACCGTGTTATGCTATGGAGTGCACGGTGTTTCCAGTGCGGGTGCATAGCCCGGTGCGGTTCATACCAGCCCTTCCTATTGGCCGGGCTCGAGTGGGCATCGAGCCAGTTAAGCTTGGGCAGGCTCGGTGCTCAAGAGCTCCAGTGCGCCTGCACGGTCCGGTCTATCCAGAGCCACCTCCACACACCAGTCCTCCGGTAGCAGCTCCCCGCACCAGGCTTCCTGTGCGTGTCCTCGCTCCAGTATCACCAGTGCCAGCACCACGCACCAGGCCTTCAGTGCGCCCCGCCTGCTCAGCGCCGCCAGTGCCGCCAGTCTGCCCAGCGCCGCCAGTGCCGCCAGTCTGCCCAGCGCCGCCAGTGCCGCCAGTCTGCCCAGCGCCGCCAGTGCCCCCAGTCTGCCCAGAGCCGCCAGTCTGCCCAGCGCCGCCAGTGCCGCCAGTCTGCCCAGCGCCGCCAGTGGCCCCAGTCTGCCCAGCGCCGCCAGTGCCCCCAGTCTGCCCAGCGCCGCCAGTGCCGCCAGTCTGCCCAGCGCCGCCAGTGCCGCCAGTCTGCCCAGCGCCGCCAGTGCCCCCAGTCTGCCCAGAGCCACCAGTCTGCCCAGCGCCGCCAGTCTGCCCAGCGCCGCCAGTCTGCCCAGCGCCGCCTGTCTGTCCAGCGCCACCAGTCTGCCCAGCGTCGCCAGTCTGTCAGGATCAGTTAGATCCACCAGTCAGCCAGGATCCACCAGTCTGCCAGGATCCGCCAGAAGTGCCAGTCAGCCAGGATCCGCCAGAGGTGCTGTCAGTCTGCAAAGAGCTGCCAGTCTGCAAGGAGCTGTCAGTCTGCATGAAGCAGCCAGAGCTGTCAGCCTGCATGGAGCAGTCAGAGCTGTCAGTCTACATGAAGCAGCCAGAGCTGTCAGTCTGCATGAAGCAGCCAGAGCTGCCAGTCTGCAAGGACCTGTCAGTCTGCAATGATCTTCTAGATCTGCCAGTCAACCAGATTCTACCAGATCTGCCAGTCAACCAGAATCTTCCAGATCTGCTAGTCAACCTGAATCTTCCAGATCCGCCAGCCAGCCAGGATCTACCGGAGCCTACTACCTACCTGAGCTTCATCTCAGTACTGGGCTTCCTCTCAGTACTGGGCTTCCTCTCAGTACTGGGCTTTCTCTCAGTACTGGGCTTCCCCTCAGTCCCGAGCTGCCCCTCAGTCCCGAGCTGCCCCTCAGTCCCGAGCTTCCCCTCAGTCCCGAGCTTCCCCTCAGTCCCGAGCTGCCTCAGTCCCGAGCTTCCCCTCAGTCCCGAGCTGCCTCAGTCCCGAGCTGCCCCTCAGTCCCGAGCTGCCCCTCAGTCCCGAGCTGCCCCTCAGTCACGAGCTGCTCCTCAGTTCTGTGGGGTTCTGGGTGAGGACTATTAGGCCATGGTCGGCGGCGAGGGTGGATTATCCCAGGACGCGAAGGGGAGGAACAAGGACATTAATGGAGTGGGGTCCACGTCCCGAGCCGGAACCGCCACCATGGACAGACGCCCACCCGGACCCTCCCTATGGTTTTGAGGTGCGTCCGGGAGTCCGCACCTTAGGGGGGGGGGGGTTCTGTCACGCATTGGTCATTGTATTTTGTGTTTTCATTATATGTTTGGGTAGGCCAGGGTGTGACATGGGTTTATATGTTGTTTTTCGTATTGGGGTTTGTAGTATTTGGGATCGCGGCTGATTAGGGGTGTTGTATAGGCTTGGCTGCCTGAGGCGGTTCTCAATCAGAGTCAGGTGATTTCTCGTTGTCTCTGATTGGGAACCGTATTTAGGTATTTCGTGGGTGATTGTTCCTGTCTCTGTGTAGTTTCACCAGATAGGCTGTAATTAGGTTTCACGTTCCGTTTGTTGTTTTCTTATTTGTTTAGTTATTTCATGTGTCACTTTTTCCAATAAAGTCATGAGTAACCATTACGCTGCATTTCGGTCTGACTCTCTTCCTTCAACAGACGAACGCCGTTACACCGTGTCTGAATCCTGGCTTAGGAAGGCCACCAAAGATTCAGAAATTTTCAGACAACATAGAACCGCCAAAGGGGGCCGAGTTGCAATCTACTACAGAGATAGCCTGCAGAGTTCTGTCATACTATCCAGGTCTGTGCCCAAACAATTCGAGCTTCTACTTTTAAAAATCCAATTTTCCCCCCAAAATTTAAAAAATAAAATCCACCTTTCCAGAAACAAGTCTCTCACCGTTGCCGAAGTCGACCCCATTTCTCCTTCACCCAAATCCAGATAGCTAATGTTCTGAAAGAACTGCAAAATCTGGACCCCTACAAATCAGCCAGGCTAAACAATCTGGACCCTTTCTTTCTAAAATGATCTGCCGAAATTGTTGCAACCCCTATTAATTGCCTGTTCAACCTCTCTTTCGTGTCATCTGAGATTCCCAAAGATTGGAAAGCAGATGCGGTCATCCCCCTCTTCAAAGGGGGGGACACTCTCACCCAAACTGCTACAGACCTATATCTATCCTACCCTGCCTTTCTAAGGTCTTCGAAAGCCAATTCATCAAACAGATTACCGACCAATTTCGAATCCCACCATACCTTCTGCGCTATGCAATCTGGTTTCAGAGCTGGTCATGGGTGCACCTCAGCCACGCTGAACGATATCTTAAAACCGCCATCGATAAGAAACAATACTGTGCAGCCGTATTCATTGACCTGGCCAAGGCTTTCGACTCTGTCAATCACCACATCCTCATCGGCAGACTCGATAGCCTTGGTTTCTCAATTGATTGCCTCGCCTGGTTCACCAACTACTTCTCTGATAGAGTTCAGTGTGTCAAATCCGACCGACTCTCTTCTCTGTATACATCATTGATGTCGCTCTAGCTGCTGGTGAGTCTCTGATCTACCTCTATGCAGACGACACCATTCTGTATACTTCTGGCCCTTCTTTGGACACTGTGTTAACAACCCTCCAGACGAGCTTCAATGCCATACAACTCTCCTTCCGTGGCCTCCAATTGCTCTTAAATACAAGTAAAACTAAATGCACGCTCTTCAACAGATCACTGCCCGCACCTGCCCTCCCGTCCAACATCACTACTCTGGACGGTTCTGACTTAGAATATGTGGACAGCTACAAATATCTAGGTGTCTGGTTAAACTGTAAACTCTCCAATCCAAACATCTCCAATCCAAAGTTAAATCTAGAATTCTCTTCCTATTTCGCAACAAAGCATCCTTCTCTCATGCTGCCAAACATACCCTTGTAAAACTGACCATCCTACCGATTCTCGACTTCGGCGATGTCATTTACAAAATAGCTTCCAATACCCTACTCAATAAATTGGATGCAGTCTATCACAGTGCCATCCGTTTTGTCACCAAAGCCCCATATACTACCAACCACTGCGACCTGTACGTTCTCGTTGGCTGGCCCTCTCGTCATACTCGTCGCCAAACCCACTGGCTCCTAGATAAAGTCCCCCCTTATCTCTGCTCGCTGGTCACCATAGCAGCACCCACCTGTAGCATGTACTCCTGCAGGTATATTTCACTGGTCATCCCCAAAGCCAATTCCTTCTTTGGCCGCCTCTCCTTCCAGTTCTCTGCTACCAATGACTGGAACGAACTACAAAAATCTCTGAAACTGGAAACACTTATCTCCCTCACTAGCTTTAAGCACCAGCTGTCAGAGCAGCTCAAAGATTACTGCACCTGTACATAGCCCATCTATAATTAAGCCCAAACAACTAACTCTCTCCCTACTGTATTTATTTATTTACCTCCTTTGCACCCCATTATTTATATCTCTACTTTGCACATTCTTCCACTGCAAATCTACCATTCCAGTGTTTTACTTGCTATATTGTATTTACTTCGCCACCATGGCCTTTTTTTGCCTTTACCTCTCTTATCTCACCTCAATTGCTCACATTGTATATAGACTTATTTATCTACTGTATTATTGACTATAAGTTGTTCTCAACTTGCTTACCTGGTTAAATGAAGGTGAAATAAAAAATAAAAAAAGAAGCCAATTAACAGACACCTCGGCCCACTAATTGTGTTGGTGTCTCCCTCTGAAAAGGAGTGCCAGGAGATGAGCTCAGGGTGTATTGTGAGCAGACACAGGGATCTGTGAGGATGTCGACCTTCCTACCGCAGGGAAAGCTTCTTCATTTGAGATACATTGGCTCTATATTAAGGAGGCAGGCTATAGATAGAGGGAAGTGTTACCCCTGTATATATTGTGTGTAGACAAAGGGAGTCATTTGTTGTTTCGTGTTCCCTTTTTGGCCATGGCCTTTTGGTCATCTCCTTAGTTTATGTTTATTATTTCTACACAGTTGTTTCAGCGTTGAACGCTAGCTTGTACTGCAATTATTTGGTTGGGCGAAATAACCTATTTAGTGACAATAGACAATGAACCACAATCACTGCCTCCGGTCTGTTCATTTCATGCCTCCCGCCTGTGCAAGGGTCTTTTAGACTAGCTGATCCGTCACAACTGGTGGAGAATGAAGGCACCTTGAGGCAAGACCACAATCAATCCCCTTTTCGGTGGCTGTGATTCTTTTTATCTTTCAGAAGCCCTCTACACCCGCTGACAGGCATGAGCGAAGAGTTGCTATGTCAGCTAATGGCCTGCGCCATCACCCAACAGGAGACCCTAGACCTCCTCATGTCCGAACTAGCAGACAGACCATCTCCCAGGAATCGTAGGATGCCCAACGTCAGCGCGCTGATTCCACGTCTGTCGGAGGACGATGATGTGGAGACCTATTTTCTGGCCTTCAAATGATTGACTCAGTAAGAGAGATGGCCTCAGGACGACTGGGAAGGATTCCTTGCCCCCCTGCTCACAGGCAAAGCACAGGTGACGTACTTCGACATTGAGTTTGGGGCTGGGGGTGTGAAGGCAGAGTTTGAAGGCGGAGATTCAGTCCCGCTATCAGCTGAATCCCGGAGACTGGGCTCAAAAGTTTCAAGACTGGAAGTGCACCAAAGAGGAATCCCTGAGGGGCCATCTCTACCAAATTATTCGTCTGATAAGGGTATACCAAACGTTACCAAACAGCCCGAGTCAGCTTCCATACCCCTGCGGGAAGACCACCCTGATCGTCGGTGTTGTTCCCGCTTATGTAGCGGAAGGCGCAGTGAGGGAGTGGCCCCGATAGATCACGGTGACCGAACAACCCTAATCACCAAGCACTGGCGCACCTAGAGCCCACCCAGAGGTGCACACCGCATGGGAAGGGACGGGATGAAGCTAAGGAGGTGTGGCAGGGCAAACAGTATTCCTCGTTAGACCAGGGGGAGATGAGACTCCTCTGATGACCGACTGAGGAACTTGTTCCAGGAAACCATGGAGGAGGACACCAGGAGGGGGTTTGAGCGTGACCCAGTGGGAGCCGGATCAAACCAGACCCCCGTCCTGAGTTAAGTCAACGAGCTCCAGAGGGAGCAGTTATGCTAGGTGTTTCAGAAGTCATCGAGAGAGTGCACCCAGAGGGGGTTTGGCACGGAGTCATGTGACTCTGACCAGGAGCGCACCCTCCCCCGCCCCAACACGCACAACTTCACCCTGTCGGATGAGCTAATGGGCCAATTCTGAACAGCTTAACACTGGGATCCTGACCCTTGGCAGTCTATGCGGAAAGTGAAGAGGATAGATGGGAGGAGTGTCAGCTCGGAAGGTGGCCAAACTTAGAGGAGTAGAGCAGGAACTGTTAATGGTGCCCCGTTCATACAGAGATGTTGTTACACATGGCCCATACATATGTACTAGGGGTCACCTCGCCAGGGAGAAGACCACCAAACGGTTGCTGGGGCATTTCTATTGGCTGAGGATTACTCAAGATTTCGCTAAGTATTGCAAATCTTTTGATCCCTGTCAATGTACTGCTCAAAAGCGAATATACAGTAACCCTCTTATCCCTTTCCCAATTATAGAGACCCCGTTTCAGTGGATAGCCATGAACCTGGTGGGACCCCTGCCGTGTTCGGTACGAGGACATTAGTTCATCTTGGTTGTGGTGGACTATATGACGACACTCCCAGAGGCTATTCCCCTGAGGTCGATGGCAACAAAAGCCATAGCGAAAGATCTGTATCTCATGTCATCCCGAGTGGGACTCCCGACCATCATCCATGACCGACCATGGCTCACCGTTCATGTCCAGAATGATGAAGGACCTGTGTCAGTTATTTATGATCAAACAAATGAGAACCCATGTTTATAACCACAAGACGGACGGGCTGTGTGAATGGCTGAATAAAACCATCAAAAGCATGCTACGCAGGGTGGTGGACCGGAAGAATTGGGATATGATGTAGACATTTTGTTATGCATGTTGATGTGGATATAATCCATCTCGATCATAACAGTCTTATCTGAAAGACCTTATAGTCTTGTGTTCTTTGATGTGAGGTTGTGGTCATAGAGTGTTGTGTTCTTCAAAGGCCCATTATATGCTAGGAACATGGTAAATAAAGACAGTGGTGAAGTTAATTCCTTTATTATTTAATTTAACAGGTTTTTGGTTTACTGGGAACGAATGAATGATATCTGTGTATCTTGGAACAGAACATGCTGTTGGCATGACAATACAGTTACACCAGGTTGTCCGGGCTAGAACACGCTCTAGGCCAGGTATTGAATTTGAATCATACATCAGATCCTCCATCTAACGTATATCAGCAAGTTAAACATAATTATTTTCTAAGGCAATTTACAATAATAGTTTTGTGGTCTTTAATGTAATTAATAGAAGCTGTGGCCATAGAGTGTTCTGGTCTTCAAAAGCCCATTATATGCTAGTGTCATCCCCTGTTAAAACATTATTTAGAGTTATGGTTTAACTAATAATATGTGGATGTATATTTTGTATATGTTGTATACATTTAATCAGATTTGTTTATTTCCATAAACTCTACGTTTTACTACAGCAGTTGAGCCTATGTTGGTTAACTTATTATATACTGCTACTTTAAATATGTTGGGACAGTTTCTGTTCACGTGAAGAGTGCGTGCTCGGTTTGGACCAATCTATATGGACTATGATTGGTGTGCAGAGGGCTTCTCAGGTTTTTTCCATTGTTGCGGAGGAGAGAAAGAGAAAAGAGGGGGAGAGATGCTCTTGTGAAGCGGGAAGACATTTTGTGTACTAAAAATAGTTTTTTCCCCGAATTGGGTTTAACTTCTTATGGCCAGGTGGGACGGTAGCATCCCACCTGGCCAACATCCAGTGAAATTGCAGAGCGCAAAATTCAAACTACAGAATTATAAATATTTAACTTTCATAAAATCACATGTGTAATATATCAAAATAAAGTTAACTTCTTGTTAATCCACACGCTGCGTCAGATTTCAAAAAGGCTTTACTGCGAAAGCAAACAAAAGCATGAAAAACATATTTCAGCCAGGCAGGTGTGCCACGAAAGTCAGAAATAGTGATATAATAAATGCCTTACCTTTGATGATCTTCTTCTGTTGGCACTCCAAAATGTCCCAGATACATCACAAATGGTCCTTTTGTTCAATAATGTCCTTTATATCCAAAAAAACTCAGTTTAGCTGGCGCTCTTCAGTCAATAATCCACCCAGTTTCCCTCCATCAAAATGCATACAAAATTAATCCCAAACGTTACTAATAATCTTTTCCAAACAAGTCAAACAATGTTTATAATCAAACCTTAGGTACCCTAATACGTAAATAAATGATACAATTTAAGACGGAGAATCGTTATTGTCTTTACCGGAGAAAAATACCAAAGAACGCGCTCTCTTCCACGCGCTTGGAAACACTACAGCCAAAATGGAAGCCACCTAGAAAAACTACAATTTCTGGCTCATTTTTCAAAAATCCAGCAAGAAACTCTTTCTAAAGACTGTTGACATCTGGTGGAAGCCCTAGGAACTGCAATCTGGGAGGATTTCACCTTATAATAAAAGAGACAGCCATTGAAAACAGTGGTAGGCTTAATTTCTTTGGGGGAGTATGGTTTGTCCTCGGGGTTTCGCCTGCCATATCAGTTCTGTTATACTCACATACATACTTTTAATAGTTTTATAAACTTTAGTGTTTTCTATCCAAATTATATGCATATCCTAGCTTCTGGTCCTGAGTAACAGAGAGTTTTCTTTGGGCATGCTTTTCATCCGTACGTAAAAATACTGCCCCTTACCCAAGAGAGGTTAACAGCACTCTATTTTACTCATTTTTCACAAAATAACATTCATAGTTAAATATTTTCCCGAGAGACTCATCTCAATTTGTTTGCTGCTTGGCTAGATTAACAAATGTATTTACCACTTTCTTTATTCATTTACCATGTTTTTAGTTTCCTGAGAACTAATGATGGATATTGGCATATCATGTCACAGAACACGCTGTTGCTTGACATTACAGTTACACCAGATGGTTCATGCCAGAACACACTCTAGGCCAGGTATTGAAGTTGCAACATACATCAGATCCTCCTTCTACAGGATATTGGCAAGTTAAACATAATTATTTTCTGCTATTTTCTGCTGAAATACAAGACAACATGGCAGCACACATAACACACTAGGGATTAATGCCAGAAACCGGGATCCTGAGATTTCCTAACCAAGCTCCCTCTCGTTTCCTGTGAAAATAGAACTTTACCAAAAAATGGCTGATTCTCCAAAAGTTTCTGTTTCTCCAAAAGTAATTGAGAAAATAGACATTCGCAAAATTGATCCATAAGATGTTCCACTGACAGTCGAGAGAGCAAGTGATTGCCATGTTGATAAGCAGTCTCTCAGTCACATGAAAGGTCCAATGAATAACATTTTCTGATAATACAAAACCAAGGAGGCTCATGGTTCGCACCCCCTTCCATAGACATACACAGTAATTATAACAACTTCTAGGGGACGTCCTCCAACCTATTAGAGCTCTTGCAGTCATGAACTGACATGTTGTCCACCCAATCAAAGAATCAGAGAATCATTCTAGTACTGAAAGCATAAGCTACAGCTAGCTAGCACTGCAGTATATAAAATGTGGTGAGTGGTTGAGTCAAAGAGAGAGAAACACAGTGGTTGAACAGTTTTGAACAAATTAATTTCTTTAAAAATGAAGTAGAAGCTAGAGAAAGAGAGAGATAGCTATATTTAGTTGTACTTTTACTTGTATTTCTAGTATCTATGTTGGCTATGAAAGTTATTTTTGCTTGTTCACAGACAGCTCATATGTTCTGCACTGAAGTCCACAAACGAAGGGCAAAAGGTGAACGCATAGATAGTTGCAAGAAGGAATACAACAATGAAAGTGATCATGCTGTTTTCCTTTCTTTTTTAAGGGGTGGATCAGCTTCATTATTGCATATAGATTGTGGCTTCTATCAATGTAATTGTCTGCATAATTTCAAATCCCCCATAGATTTTTTAAAATAAATATATAAATATATATATTGTTTTTTAATATATGTTCCTTTATTTTTTTCCCTACCCTACCACCCCTTCCTGAATTGGAGTGAACTAATGGACGACAACACTAAATACTTAAACTTCCAGCTTATGAATACACCTACTATTTCAACAGCATTGGAAGACGGCAGGGTAGCCTAGTGGTTAGTGTGTTGGACTAGTAACCTGAAGGTTGCGAGTTCAAATCCCTGAGCTGACAAGATACACATCTGATGTGCTACCCCTGAACAGGCAGTTAGCCCACTAGGCTGTCATTGAAAATAATAATTTGTTCTTAACTTAATTTTGAAAAAATTAAAAAACATATGGAGATGTGGATTACACTATTCTCTACTCGAGTAGCAGCAGTTTGGCTTTTGAAAAAGCTCACAACTTTTAACATCATTCAACACATCATTCAACACGATCCGTACCATCTGAAGCTTGTTCATAATTCCTCTAAAACAAATGCCTAGTATTTTCCAAAGCTAAACACTCTGAAACCATGTCATTACTACCTCGGATGGACATTCCATGGAACAAGTAATAACATTAAATTATTTAGGAGATCAGTGGATTAGAATTTGAGCTTCACACCCCATGTAGAGAAACTTGTTGGTAAAAGCAAGCTGCGTATTGGGCTTTACTACGGGCACAATTTTCGTTTTTCCTTTGCCACCATAAAGTAGATGATTCATTGTACTTTTCCATCTGTGTTGGACTATAGTAATACTATTTAAGGTCAAGCCTCAATAAATACACTGAAGGCTCTTGACTGTATCATGTGATGTCTACATTGCTGTCGAGTGGACATAGCTAGCAACACACAGGCTATAACACTGGTACATTCTTATATAGAAAGCCATTTTAGAAAAACTGTAATTTTATCTGTTCTCTATTAGCCCGAAATTAAAACACTTACAAGCTCAGATACCAGTTTTAAGCTAACAGTCCTGAACAAATGTACAGAGCTTGGAACAAGTATTTTCACTAATCAGTCCCCTTGTATTGGAATTCCCTCCAAGCCAATTGCATTCAGTTTTTTTCTGACTTGTGTTGTGTACATTACTGACGTGCAGCTTGTTATATTGATATATGGTTCATGTCATGTGGCTGTTTGTCTGAAACTGATGGGTTGAGCCTACCAGACGAGCTAAATTACTTCTATGCTCGCTTCGAGGCAAGCAACACTGAAGCATGCATGAGAGCATGTTCCGGACGACTGTGATTACGCTCTCTCGTAGCCGATGTGAGTAACCTTGAAACAGGTGGATTACCAGGACGTGTACTCCGAGCGTGTGCTGACCAGCTGGCAAGTGTCTTCACTGACATTTTCAACCTGTCCATGACCGAGTCTGTAATACCAACATGTTTCAAGCAGACAGCCATAACTGTGCCCAAGAACACCAAGGTAACCTGACAAAATGACTACCGACCCGTAGCACTCACATCTGTAGCCATGAAGTGCTTTGAAAGGCTGGTCATGGCTCACATCAACACCATTATCCCAGAGACGCTAGACCCACATCAATTTGCATACTGCCTCAATAGATCCTCAGATGATGCAATCTCTATTGCACTCCACACTGCCCTTTCCCATCTGGACAAAAGGAACACCTACGTGAGAATGCTATTCATTGACTACAGCTCAGTGTTCAACACCATAGTGCCCTCAAAGCTCATCACTAAGCTAAGGTCCCTAGGACTAAACACCTCCCTATGAAACTGGATCATAGACTTCCTGACGGGCCGCCCCCAGGTGGTAAGGGTAGGTAACAACACATCTGCCACGTTGATCCTCAACACGGGGGCCCCTCAGGGGTGAGTGCTCAGTTCTCTCCTGTACTCCCTGTTCACCCATGATTGCATGGCCAAGCATGAATCCAACACCATCATTAAATTTGCCAATGACACAACATTGGTAGGCCTGATCACCGACAACGATGAGACAGCCTATGGGAGGAGGTCATAACCTGGCAGTATGGGGCCAGGATAACAACATCTTCCTCAACGTGATCAAGACAAAGGAGAAGATTGTGGACTACAGGAAAAGGAGGGCCGAGCACGCCCACATTCTCATCGACAGGGCTGTAGTGGAGCAGGTTGAGAGCTTCAAGTTCCTTGGTGTCCACATCACCAACAAACTATGGTCCAAACACAACAAGACATTCGTGAAGAGGGCACAACAATGCCTATTCCCCTTCAGGAGAATGAAAAGATTTGGCATGGGTCCTCAGATCCTCAAAAAGTGAAACAGCTGCACCATCGAGAACATCCTGATTGGTTGTATCACTGCCTGGTATGGCAACTGCGATTGGTTGCATCACCGCCTGGTATGACAACTGCTAGGCCTCCGACCACAAGTTGCTACAGGGGGTAGTGCATACAGCCCAGTACATCACTGGGGCCAAGCTTCCAGCCATCCAGGACATCTATACCAGGCGGTGTCAGAGGAAGGCTCGAAAGATTTCCAAAGATTCCAGCCACCCTAGCTGTTTTTTTTATTGATACTCCTTAATTATTTGTTAGTTATCTATTTTTCGTCTTCCTCTTTTTGTTTTTTGTCATTTTTTTACATCCATTTCTTTATTGTAAATACTTTCTTAACACTTATTTTTCTTAAAATGACATTGTTGGTTAAGGGCTCGTAAGTAAGCATTTCACTGTAAGGTCTACCTACACCTGTTGTTTTCGGCCTATGTAACAAATACAATATGATTTGACGCTGCTGTCTTGTTCCAGGTCTCTCTTGAATATGAGATTTCTATTTTAACGAGACTAACCTGGTTAAATAAAGTTTCAATAAAATAAATAAAAGGTGTAATGATTGGATTCATAAATGTGTTATGAATGGATTATGGATACAGCCTTAAAATAAAGTGCTACCACCATTTATAAATTCAAGTCTATCCAAGCTCCAGGTCACAGATTCAGATGAAATAACTAGGAAACCATAATATTGACAGACGTTTTGCCTGGAGGGAGGTCATAAACTTCAGGCTGTGCATGACTGCGGTTACCGCCATGGCTGTAATGTCATTTTGGTTGTTAATCGGCTGTGAGAGGTGTGGATGGGTGGTTGGGGCAGGTACAGTATCTGCAGAAAGAGTATAAAACAGGGCTGCAGAGGGCAGAGAGACACCACACTACTACTGACATCCAGAAGACATCATCCAGATAAACAGCCATCAATCAGACAGCATCGTCCAACTGAAAGAGGTATTTTTGTTTTCACTGAGAATCTTCTTTGCAAAGGTGTATATAGAAGTGGGCAGGTGTATACAAGTGGACAGGTAGGAATGGATGGAGAGGTGTAGGTGGACGTCTGTGTGTGTGTGTGTTAACAAGTTGTGCTCTATGTGCTTTAGTAAAGGATGAAGATCCAGAGTATGTTACTGCTGTTCGCTCTAGTGGGTGTCCTGTTAGCAAGCTCCCTCAATGAAGATAACTCTGAGGAAGGTATGTCTTGTTTGTAAATGTGTACTACTTTACTGCCCGGGTTTAATCTGATAAAATCTAGTCAAATTAAAAATCTTTCTTCCTCAGCTCTCCTGCAGGAGGATGATGTAAAAGATGGAAAGGCTGCCTTTTGGCAAAGTTGGCTACTCTGAAGACCAGCCCCTCAGAAGATGAAGCACCATGAGCTATCTATCTATCTATCTATCTATCTATCTATCTATCTATCTATCTATCTATCTATCTATCTATCTATCTATCTATCTATCTATCTATCTATCTATCTATCTATCTATCTATCTATCTATCTATCTATCTATCTATCTATCTATCTATCTATACTGGTCTTACAACAGTAAGTTTAAAAGGTAGTCACTTATAATTGTGATATGTTTTAAAAATGTTGGAGTCATTTTCAAATGTTTAGCTTTAAAAAAAGGTATTTTCCACAATGATGATTTAAACTGTATTCGACAGTTTGGGGCGAGCTTTGGAACGTAGCCAAGGACCTTATTGGGTGAGAAGCGACCAGCATGGGGATGCCAAGGATCATTTTCAGTCTCCATATGGAATCAACTATCACCTCTGAAGTCATCACTAACATTACCTCAGTGAATCATTCCAACATCCATCCATCAATGATTGTCAAAACAAATAACAGTAATACAGTTAATTGGTACTTTGGTACTGAGAAGAACTCATCAACATTCTGAAGAATATATGTTTTATCCATAAACATGTCCTGACACATGATAGTTGATTGGTCAAGTTAGTGGATAAATAATTGTATGGTTGTATGGTTGACTTGTCATATTGTGATCCTCCAATAAACTATCAAGCATAAGACATGTTTAGTCGTTTTTTGTTAATCTTATATGTTTAGCAGTGTTTCAATTACATCATACATGTTTCATAATATTGTTTTATTTCGTGTTTCTATTCAGTGTGAACAACGTGAATTGACCATAATACAGATGCAGAGCAAATTACATCAGATTGAGCAGTAATAGTAGTACACATATCCACACACACACACTAGACGTACCGTCTTGAGAATGAGCTTGATAACAGCAGAAACATATCCTGGATCTTCTAATAAGCTACATCCTGAATTCAAAATGGGGAAAAAAACATTTGTCACTTATCTACACACATTACCCCCACAATGACAAAGTGAAAACATGTTTATAGGTATTTTTGCTCATTTATTGAAAATGAAATACAGAAATATCTAATTTACATAAGTATTCACAACAAATGTTGGAATCACAGTTGGCAGTGATTTCAGAGTCTTTCTGGATACGTTTGTTTATTCCATATGTAACTCTGTGTTGTTGATTGTTGTCTGGTTTGCTTTATCTTGGCCAGGTCGAGGTTGTAAATGAGTACTTGTTCTCAACTGGCCTACCTGGTTAAATTTTTTATTTTTTATTTCACCTTTATTTAACCAGGTAGGCTAGTTGAGAACAAGTTCTCATTTGCAACTGCGACCTGGCCAAGATAAAGCATAGCAGTGTGAACAGACAACACAGAGTTACACATGGAGTTACACATGGGTTACACATGGGGAGTCTATATACAATGTGTGCAAAAGGCATGAGGTAGGCGAATAATTACAATTTTGCAGATTAACACTGGAGTGATAAATGATCAGATGGTCATGTACAGGTAGAGATATTGGTGTGCAAAAGAGCAGAAAAGTAAATAAATAAAAACAGTATGGGGATGAGGTAGGTGAAAATGGGTGGGCTATTTACCAATAGACTATGTACAGCTGCAGCGATCGGTTAGCTGCTCAGATAGCTGATGTTTGAAGTTGGTGAGGGAGATAAAAGACTCCAACTTCAGCGATTTTTGCAATTTGTTCCAGTCACAGGCAGCAGAGTACTGGAACGAAAGGCGGCCAAATGAGGTGTTGGCTTTAGGGATGATCAGTGAGATACACCTGCTGGAGCGCGTGCTACGGATGGGTGTTGCCATCGTGACCAGTGAACTGAGATAAGGCGGAGCTTTACCTAGCATGGACTTGTAGATGACCTGGAGCCAGTGGGTCTGGCGACGAATATGTAGCGAGGGCCAGCCGACTAGAGCATACAAGTCGCAGTGGTGGGTGGTATAAGGTGCTTTAGTGACAAAACGGATGGCACTGTGATAGACTGCATCCAGTTTGCTGAGTAGAGTGTTGGAAGCCATTTTGTAGATGACATCGCCGAAGTCGAGGATCGGTAGGATAGTCAGTTTTACTAGGGTAAGCTTGGCGACGTGAGTGAAGGAGGCTTTGTTGCGGAATAGAAAGCCGACTCTTGATTTGATTTTCGATTGGAGATGTTTGATATGAGTCTGGAAGGAGAGTTTGCAGTCTAGCCAGACACCTAGGTACTTATAGATGTCCACATATTCAAGGTCGGAACCATCCAGGGTGGTGATGCTAGTCGGGCATGCGGGTGCAGGTAGCGATCGGTTGAAAAGCATGCATTTGGTTTTACTAGCGTTTAAGAGCAGTTGGAGGCCACGGAAGGAGTGTTGTATGGCATTGAAGCTCGTTTGGAGGTTAGATAGCACAGTGTCCAATGACGGGCCGAAAGTATATAGAATGGTGTCGTCTGCGTAGAGGTGGATCAGGGAATCGCCCGCAGCAAGAGCAACATCATTGATATATACAGAGAAAAGAGTCGGCCCGAGAATTGAACCCTGTGGCACCCCCATAGAGACTGCCAGGCTCGCTGTTGGCCGAGGTTGGAGTAGCCAGGCGGAAGGCATGGCCAGCCGTTGAGAAATGCTTATTGAAGTTTTCGATAATCATGGATTTATCGGTGGTGACCGTGTTACCTAGCCTCAGTGCAGTGGGCAGCTGGGAGGAGGTGCTCTTGTTCTCCATGGACTTCACAGTGTCTCAGAACTTTTTGGAGTTGGAGCTACAGGATGCAAACTTCTGCCTGAAGAAGCTGGCCTTAGCTTTCCTGACTGACTGCGTGTATTGGTTCCTGACTTCCCTGAACAGTTGCATATCACGGGGACTATTCGATGCTATTGCAGTCCGCCACAGGATGTTTTTGTGCTGGTCGAGGGCAGTCAGGTCTGGAGTGAACCAAGGGCTGTATCTGTTCTTAGTTCTGCATTTTTTGAACGGAGCATGCTTATCTAAAATGGAGAGGAAGTTACTTTTAAAGAATGACCAGGCATCCTCAGCTGACGGGATGAGGTCAATGTCCTTCCAGGATACCCGGGCCAGGTCGATTAGGAAGGCCTGCTCACAGAAGTGTTTTAGGGAGCGTTTGACAGTGATGAGGGTGGTCGTTTGACTGCGGCTCCGTAGCGGATACAGGCAATGAGGCAGTGATCGCTGAGATCCTGGTTGAAGACAGCGGAGGTGTATTTGGAGGGCCAGTTGGTCAGGATGACGTCTATGAGGGTGCCCTTGTTTACAGAGTTAGGGTTGTACCTGGTGGGTTCCTTAATGATTTGTGTGAGATTGAGGGCATCTAGCTTAGATTGTAGGACTGCCGGGGTGTTAAGCATATCCCAGTTTAGGTCACCTAACAGAACAAACTCTGAAGCTAGATGGGGGGCGATCAATTCACAAATGGTGTCCAGGGCACAGCTGGGAGCTGAGGGGGGTCGGTAGCAGGCGGCAACAGTGAGAGACTTATTTCTGGAGAGAGTAATTTTCAAAATTAGTAGTTCGAACTGTTTGGGTATGGACCTGGAAAGTATGACATTACTTTGCAGGCTATCTCTGCAGTAGACTGCAACTCCTCCCCCTTTGGCAGTTCTATCTTGACGGAAGATGTTATAGTTGGGTATGGAAATCTCTGAATTTTTGGTGGCCTTCCTGAGCCAGGATTCAGACACAGCAAGGACATCAGGGTTAGCAGAGTGTGCTAAAGCAGTGAGTAAAACAAACTTAGGGAGGAGGCTTCTGATGTTGACATGCATGAAACCAAGGCTTTTTCGATCACAGAAGTCAACAAATGAGGGTGCCTGGGGACATACAGGGCCTGGGTTTACCTCCACATCACCCGCGGAACAGAGAAGGAGTAGTATGAGGGTGCGGCTAAAGGCTATCAAAACTGGTTGCCTAGAGCGTTGGGGACAGAGAATAAGAGGAGCAGGTTTCTGGGCATGGTAGAATATATTCAGGGCATAATGCGCAGACAGGGGTATGGTGGGGTGCGGGTACAGCGGAGGTAAGCCCAGGCACTGGGTGATGATGAGAGAGGTTGTATCTCTGGACATGCAGGTTGTAATGGGTGAGGTCACCGCATGTGTGGGAGGTGGGACAAAGGAGTTATCAGGGGTATGAAGAGTGGAACTAGGGGCTCCATTGTGAACTAAAACAATGATAACTAACCTGAACAACAGTATACAAGGCATATTGACATTTGAGAGAGACATACAGTAATCACAGGTGTTGAATTGGGAAAGCTAGCTAAAACAGTAGGTGAGATAACAACAGCTAATCAGCTAGCACAACAACAGCAGGTAAAATGGCGTTGACTAGGCAACGGGGCCAACAGATAAAACATAAACAAGCAGAATGGAGTACCGTGATTAATGGACAGTCCAGCGTGCATCAGCTATGTAGCCAAGAGATCAGTGTCCAGGGGGCAGCGGTGGATGGGGCAGGGAAGCTGGACTGGCGAGTGTTATCCAGGTTAAAAAAATACTAACAATGACTAAATAGCTTGTAGCTAGTTAGCTGGTTAGCTTCTGGAGGTTCTTGAGTGTGTTCTAAAAAAATAAAAAATAATAGCGATTCCGTATCACATTGGGTGAGGCAGGTTTCCGGAAGGTATAAACAAATTAAAAATCAAAAAGAGATAGAAAGTAAATATGGGTCCAGTGAGTGTTTGGGACGCGGCGATTCAGACGGTTAGCAGGCCTGTGCTAACAAGCTAACAGTTCGTAGGCCCGGGCTAAACAAGGTAGCAGTTAGCGGACCGGAGCTAGACAAGCTAGCAGTTAGCAGGCCGAATTAGCAAGCAGG
This sequence comes from Oncorhynchus nerka, assembly GCF_034236695.1. Taxonomy (NCBI): domain Eukaryota; kingdom Metazoa; phylum Chordata; class Actinopteri; order Salmoniformes; family Salmonidae; genus Oncorhynchus; species Oncorhynchus nerka. The sequence goes on along the minus strand of NW_027040080.1, from coordinate 22,466 downwards.
GAGATAACGAGGGCTAGAGAGTTAGCCTTTGGGGGACGTCGCGATGGGGTGAGTCTGTTTATTCCTCTTCATGCGGTGACATCGATAGACCGGTCGTGGGCCCGGGTATTGTAGCCCAGGAGTATGCTACGGTGGTAGCACAGGTGCACTGGCCGGGCAAGCTAAGTGGGTGGAAACGCTAGCCAGGAGTAATCATCCGGGGTTGCGGTTTAGCTAGATAGCTAGTTGTGAAGATCCAGCTGAAAAATGTTCCGTTTGCGGTGGGAATCCGGGGATGAAAAATAAATAGGTCCGTTATGCTCTGGTTAGAGTCGCGTTGTTCGAACTGGCGAGAGCTTTCCGGGCTGAAGGTTAGCTGATGACCGGTTAGCTGAAGACCGCTAGCATAGCTGGTGGTTAGCTGGCTAGCTTCAGTTGAGGGGTTCCGGTTCCGAAGTAAATATAAATACTTTAGGAAAAATAGCTACATTGGGTGAGGCGGGTTGCAGGAGAGTATTTGGAAGCTTAGGTTTAGCAAAATGTTTTTAAAGAGATATGCGAAGAAAAATATGTAAAAAAAACGAAAAAGAAACGATATATACAAGGGACACGACACGACAGGACGACTTACTGCTACGCCATCTTGGATACAAGGTGAAATAAAAAAATAAAAAATAAAATGTACATACAGTATCTACCTCAATTACCCCTGCACATCGACTCGGATCCGGTACCCAGTGAATATAGCCAAGTTATCGTTACTCATTGTGTATTTATTATTACTTTTATTATTACATGTTTAATTTTCAATTATTTCTCTGTTTTCTTTCTTTTTGCATTGTTGGGAAGTACCGTTAGTAAGCGTTTCACTGATAGTCTACACCTGTTGTTTATAAAACATTTGACAAATACAATAATATTTTATTTGATCCCTCAATTGTTACTGAAACAGGGGCTGGGAATACACTTTGTTATTGTTTCTACTGCTGATTGCCTACTTAAAAATACTGTAATATTCACAAAACAACACCCATTGTCTTATACCCATGTCTGTGATCTGGCTGTAATCGTTTAAGACTGTCTGAGAGATATATGAAAGCGGAGGAAAACATCAGGGATGACCACGCAATAATTGTGTATGATCTTTTATGTAGAAAAACCCTTAAGAATATTTTCCACCAAGTTACTTCATTCCTCAGTGGCAACATGTACAGACACAAACATGGCGAATGGGATACAGTTGTATTTTCAGTGGGATAACACATTTTTATTACCTCAAAGACACCAGAATTCCTTTCCAAGGGGTCTTGAGTGTTCTTGAGTGATCCAGCCTGACAAGTCCTGACTTAAATTTGCATGAAAATCAGAGACAAGTTTTGAATATTTCTGTCCATCAATGACCACCACGCAAAGGGTATTGAGCTTGAGCAATTTTGACAGAAACAGGAACCACAATCACTGCCTCTGGCCTGTTCATTTCATGGCTCCCGCCTGTGTTGGGGTGTTTCGGACTAGCTGATCCGTCACAACTGGTGGAGAATGCAAGCACCTTGAGGCTAGACCACAATCAATCCCCTTTTCGGTGGCTGTGATTCTTCTTCTCTAACAGAAGCCCACTACACCCACTGACAGGCATGAGCGAAGAGTTGCTACGCCAGCTAACGGACTGCGTCATCGACCCAACAGGAGACCCTAGACAAATCAAATCAAATGTTATTTGTCACATACACATGGTTAGCAGATGTTAATGCGAGTGTAGCGAAATGCTCGTGCTTCTAGTTCCTACAATGCAGTAATTACCAACAAGTATTCTAGCGTTGAACAGACCTAAGCGCGGGAGCTTCCTGTTTTAGTCTGTCTATAGGCTGGGAGCAACAAAATGGAGTCGTGGTCAGCTTTTCCAAAAGGAGTGTGGGGTGGGCCTTATATGCGTTGCGGAAGTTAGAATAACAATGATCCAGGGTTTTACCAGCCCTGGTAGCACAATCAATATGCTGATAGAATTTAGGAAGTCTTGTTTTCAGATTAGACTTGTTAAAATCCCCAGCTTCAATGAATGCCGCCTCAGGATATGTGGTTTCCAGTTGACATAGAGTCAAATAAAGTTCGTTCAGGGCCGTCGATGTGTCTGCTTGGGGGTATATATGCGGCTGTGATTATAATCGAATCATCAATAGCATGCTTCACAGAGTGTGGGACCGGGATGGGACGAATTGGGAAATGTTGTTGCCCCTCCTCATGTTCGTGCTCTGGGATGTCCCCTAGGCGTCCACTGGCTTCTCGCCTTTCGAGCTGCTCTATATGTGGCCCTTGACTTGACCAAGGAGGCCTGGGAGAAACAACCCCGCCTGTACCGTTCCCTCATTGAACACGTCACATTCATGAAGGACTGAATGGCAGCGACATGGCCGGTGGTGAGGGAAACCGGTGGTGAGGGAAACTCAAGCCTGGTCGTACAATAGAAGGGCCCAGTCGTGACAGTTCCGCCCAGGAGATAAGGTACTCCACCTCATCCCCACTCTGGAACACAGGACCCGGACTCAGTGGCAGGGCCCATGTGTGGTAACAGAGCAAGTCAACTAGTCAGCCAGGACGACAGCGCCCTCAGCAGATATACCACATTCGCCTGTTGAACGCATATTTGGAACGAGAGGCACAGGTGCTAATGAGGCAGATGAAGAGGAACGCCCACCAGAAAAGGTGCCTTTTGTCACAACTCTTACAACCTTGAAAATCATCTATACCTGGCCTAGAGCATGTTCTCAGCCAAGATAAACCAATATTAGAAGTTCCCAGTAAGCCAACCTGGTTAGCCTGAAATGAAAGTTACGCCTAGCCTGGAGCACGACATTTAGACATTTTGTTATGCAGAATCCATCTCGATCATAACATTATCATGGGAAAGACCTTATAGTCTTGTGTTCTTTAATGTGATAACAGAGGCTGTGGTCATGGAGTGTTGTGGTCTTCAAAGGCCCATTATATGCTAGGAACATGGTAGATAAAGACAGTGGTGAAGTTAATTCATTTATTTATTTTAACTTAACAGGTTTTTGGTTTACTGGGAACTAATGAATGATATCTGTGTATGTTGGCACAGTGTTGCCTTACATTACAGTTACACCAGGTTGTTGGGGCCAGAACACGCTCTAGGCCAGGTATTGAATTTGCATCATACATCAGATAATACCGATACTGCAAGTTAAACATAAATACTTTCTAAGGCGATTTTCAATCATTCCAAGGACTGTTTACTCAGTGGCATCCTGCTGAATTACAAGGCAACATGACAGCATACATAACTCTATACGCGCTAGGGATGAATCCCAGAATCCGGGATCCTAAGATTTCCTGACCAAGCTCACTCCCATTTCCTTTGAAAAATAGTAATTTCCAACAAAATAGATGATACACCGTTTCTGCAAAAGTAATTGAGGAAATAGACATTCGCAACACGAATCATTATGATGTTACACTGACAATAGAGAGAGCACGGGATTGCCGTGTTGATAAGGAGTCTCTCAGTCACATGAAAGTTGCTATGTATAACTTTTTCAGTTAACTTCTGTGTCTCCATTTTCACAGACACTCAAATATAACGTATGTGAATACTTTTATTTTACTTGGCCTATTGACCAACAAGACACCCTCTTCTTCTTCTTCTTCTTCTTCTTCTTCTTTTTCGTCTTCAGTGAAATGGTCAAGAAACTCGAAATGAAATGATAGCACAGACATTATCACAAAATGGTGTCAGTTTGTTGCAGGACCACAGCATATGAAATAGGGTTCCTTTGTGCTTTTTGCATCTCCAACAGAGATGTGACATTTCTGGGTGCATTACATGCATTTTGGCAAGAGTGTAGTAAGTCCAATAAATTATCTTAAATTAAAATAGCACCTTAGGTTGTAGGAACAGGTACGAGCATTTTCACATATCTGTGACCAATGGTTCTCCTCAATTTCTTCCTTTAGATATTTTTTCATAATGGGTTCTGAAACACCAGGTAGAGTTTCAATCAACACTTTATTTAACATGGCAATCAACTTCTTTAGCGCAGCAGCTTCATTCAGTATTTCTCTATGCCAGATGCCTTCGGTTTGTCCATATTCTGTTGAAACGATTCAAAAAGATTTCTGAGTTATAAGAACTTAAAGAAATCGGCTTTGGATAATCCAAGTCTTTCTTGTAATTGAATGAATGACAGTAGAGATCCGTCAGAGGACAGATGCCACTTTGGAACCAGGAAGGAACGGTGATGTCATTAAACACTCGAGTTAAGGTTTGGTTATTCCAAATAGTGGTGCTGGCGATATTGGTTCTTTCCACTTTATTAATCTGTGTACTTTTTCCAAAATACAAATGGAATTGAGAATCATTGCGTCATCGTTTTTTTGGACTTGAAGTAGTTAATATATTTTCTATCTTACGGTATTACTGTTGTGGCTTTGATACCCTTCCTTGCACAAGGATAGTCTGCTGTCCATTGTTTAAGTCAACGCAGTTGTGCAACCCAGTAATAGATCTTCGTACAAAGTATTTCCAGATCTCCAGCTTTATAGGGCAAGTGTAAAACTATCAATTTGAGGTCTTTCCATTCCAAATAAATTAGGAGAGCAGGCCATTTATTTTACGTAAAACGTTGGATGGAATTGAAACTGGCAGGGCTGGGAATAAATATATCAACATTGGAAATATATTTATTTTGATTATGTTGAACCTACCTAACATAGAAATAGGGAGATTTCTTCATCTCTGAAGATCGGATTCAATCTTATCTATTAAAGGAAAGTAATTGATTTTAAATGCCAAATCCAGACTGCATGGCATCAGTACAGCCAGGTATTTCATATACACTACATGAACAAATGTATGTGGACACCTGCTCGTCAAACAATTCATTCTAAAATCACGGGCATTAATATGGAGTTGGTCCCGCCTTTTCTGCTATTACAGCCCCCACTCTTCTTGGAAGGCTTTCCACTCAATGTTGAAACATTACTGTGTGGACGTGCTTCCATTCAGCCACAAGAGCATTGTTGAGGTCGGGCACTGATGTTGGTCGATTAGGCCTGGCTCGCTGTCTGTGTTCCAAATTATTCCAAAGGTGATCAATGGCGTTGAGGTTAGGGCTCTGTGCAGGCCAGTCACGTTCTTCCACACCGGTGTTGACAAACCATTTCTGTATGGACCTCACTTTGTCCAAAGGGTCATTGTCATGCTGAAACAAGAAAGGCCTTTCCCTAAACTGTTGCCACAAAGTTGGAAGCACAGAATCGTCTCAAATGTCATTGTATGCTGTAAAGTTAAGATTTCCTTTCAATAAAACTAAGGTCCCTAGTCTGAACAATAAAAAACAGCCCCATACCATTATTCCTCCTCCACCATCTTTACAGTTGGCACTATGCATTGGGGCAGATAGCGTTGTCCTGGCCAGATAGTAACGAATGATTCAGCACTCCAGGTAACACATTTCCTCTGCTCCGAAGTTCAATGGCAGCAAGCAACATGGCAGCAGTACAATATGGTAGCAGCACAAAACATGGTACAAACAGTATTGGGCACAGAAAACAGCAAAAGGGCAAGAAGGTAGAGACAACAACAATATCACGCAAAGCAACCACAACGGTCATTAGGAGTGTCCACGTTCCAGTCGCTAGCTGCAGCGAACTGAAAAGACGAGCTAACCAGGGATGTAAGTGCTTTTGGGACCTTTAAAAGAATGTGACTGGCAGAACGTGTGTTGTATGTGGAGGATGAGGGCTGCAGTAGATATCTCAGATAGGAGGGAGTGAGGCCTAAGAGGCTTTTATAAATAAGCATCGACCAGTGGGTCTTGCGATGGGTATACAGAAATGACCAGTTTACAGAGGAGTATAGAGTGTAGTGATGTGTCCTATTGATGGCAAATCTGATGGCCGAATGGTAAAGAACATCTAGCCGCTCGAGAGCACCCTTACCTGCCGTAATATAAGTTACGTCTCTGTAATGAAGCATGGGTGGGATGGTCATTTGAATCAGGATAAGTTTGGCAGCTGGGGTGAAAGAAGAGTGTTTAGAGGAAACCAAGTCTAGATTTAACTTTAGCCTGCAGCTTAGATATGTGCTGAGAGAAGGACAGTGTACCGTCTAGACATACTCCCAATTAGTTGTATGGGGTGACTGCCTGAAGCTCTAAACACTCAGAGGTAGTAATCACACCTGTGTGTAGAGGGGCATTCTTCTTATCAAACCCCATTACATTTGTTTTGGAGGTGTTCAGAACTAGATTAAGGGCAGAGAAAGCTTGTTGGACACAAAGAAAGCTTTGTTGTTGAGCATTTAACACAAAATACGGGAAGGGGCCAGCTGAGTATAAGATTGCATATAAATCATGTGCATATAAATGGATGAGGGTGCTTCCTACTGCCGACTTTATGTAACTTCCCCAATTACAATGTTTAGCTACAATTACCCTCTTTACTGTAAAAAGAAAGATATGGATTCATTGTCATGCGGATGCTTCTGCCCAATATCACTTTTGAATGTTGATTACAAAATCATTGCTAAGGTATTAGCTTTTTGCATCGAGACAGTAATATAAAAGTTGTTTGACTCAGACCAAACAGGGTTTATAAGGAACACGGTGTCTATAGACAATCTCTGCAACTTTTTCAATATAATCATTCGTTACAAGAACTTGAATGCTACAAAAGTTGCATTATGAATAGATGCAAAATACGCATTTGATAGGGTGGGATGGGCATACTTGGTGGCTGTTATAAAAAGTTTGGTTTTGGTCCGATTTTTATTTCCTCGATTGAGCAATTGTACAAATCCGCCAAAGCTTCTATACAAACAAATGAACAAATCTCTGAATCATTCAAGTTATCAAGAGGGACAAGACAGGGATGCCCTTTGTCTATATAGTTATTTGTTTTCTTTGGCCACAGAACACCTAGCATCAATATTTAGAAATCATGGCTAAATTCAGGGCACAGAGTGTGATCATCATGTGATATCATTGTATGCAGAGGACATTTTACTTGTATCTGAATCAGAACAATCTCTGCAATTTATTTTACAACTTTGGAAAATACAGTCCCTTCAGAAAGTATTCACATACATTGACTTTTTCCACATTTTGTTAAGTTACAAAGTGGGATGAAAGTGGATTAAATTGTAATTTTCTTGTCAACGATCTACCAAAATATACTATTATGTCAAAGTGGAAGAAAAATGACAAAAAGTCTAATTAATAAATGTGAAATAAAACGCTAATATATTTTGATTAGATAAGTATTCATCCCCCTGAGTCAATATTACGATGACGCCGGAGGGGAGGGCTGCCGTTTTATCGGCTCTTAACCAACCATGCTATTATGTTTGTTTTTCGCGTTGTTCGTAACTTGTTTTGTACATAATGTTGCTGCTACCGTCTCTTATGACCGAAAAGAGCTTCTGGATATCAGAATTGCGATTGCTCACCTCAAACTGGACAAAGAGTTTTTCTTCAATGAGTCAGACGGGAAGGATATACCACTACAAACACCAAACCAAGCCCAGGTCCCTGTGATTCACTGGGAAACGAATCTGAGATTTTGTGGAAAAAGATCAGGGATACTAAGGATCAGGTGACGAGTGGCTAATCTACCCTGCCTTCCGTCCTGCTAGCTAATGTTCGAACACTGGGAAAATAAATTGGACGAGCTGAAAGCACGTAAATCCTACCAACGAGACATGAAAAACTGTAATGTATTTTGTTTCACCGAGTTGTTTCTGCACGACGACGTTAAGATTATACAGCTGGCGGGGTATACACTTCATTGGCAGGACAGAACAGCAGCCTCTAGTAAGACATCAGGTGGGGGCATATGCATATATGTGAAAAACAGCTGTTGCATAATTTCTAAGGAAGTCTCAAGGCTTTGCTCACCTGAGGTGGCGTATCTCATGATAAGCTGTAGACCACACTATCTAGCTAGAGTTCCCATTTGTATTATTCGTAGCTGTCTTCATACCACCACAGACCGATGCTGGCACTAATACCGTGCTCAATGAGCTTCATACCACCATAAGCAAACAGGAAAACGCTCATCCATAGGGGGCGCTCCTAGTGGCCGGGGACTTTTTAATGCAGTGAAACTTAAATCAGTTTGATATAATTTCTATCAGCATGTTAAATGTGCAACCAGAGGAAATGTTTGTCTGTGGAGATTGCATGGCTGTTATCTAAGCTTGTCAGTTTTGTCACGTTCTGACCTTTATTTCCTTTGTTTTGTCGATATTTAGTATGGTCAGGGCGTGAGTTGGGGTGGGCAGTCTATGTTTGTTTTTCTATGATTTTGGGATTTCTATGTTTCGGCCTAGTATGGTTCTCAATCAGAGGCAGGTGTCGTTAGTTGTCTCTGATTGAGAATCATTCTTAGATAGCCTGGGTTTCACTGTTTGTTTGTGGGTGTTGTTTCCGTGTCTGTGTTTGTCGCCACACGGTACTCTTTAGGTTTGTTCACGTTTATTGTTTTTGTATTGATAGTGTTCAGTTTATGTTTTTAAATAAACAACCATGGACACTTACCTCGCCCGCATCTTGGTCCGATCCTTGTTACACCTCTTCAGAGGAAGAGGAAGAAATCAGCCGTTACAAGTTTAGAACAAATTCTTATTTACAATGATGGCCTACCAAAATGCAAAAGGCCTCCTGCGCGGACAGGGCTGTGAGATTTTTAAAAATAAAACACGACAAGAAAGACAACACAACACTACATAAAGAGATACCTAAGACAATAACATAGCAAGGCCAATCTTACTGCCATCCAGGACCTCTGTACCAGGCGGTGTCAGAGGAAGGCCCTAGTCATAGACTGTTCTCTCTACTACCGCACGGCAAGCGGTAGCAGAGTGCCAAGTCTAGGTCCAAGAGGCTTCTAAACAGCTTCTACCCCAAGCCATAAGACTTCTGAACATCTAATCAAATGGCTACCCAGACCAATTGCATCTAATACTCTGCTGGTACTCTCTGTTATTTAACTATGCATATGTCACTTGAATAACTCTACCCACTTGTATATATGGCGTCAATTACCTCGACTCACCGGTGCCCCCGCACACTAATCTGTACCAGTACCCCATGTATATTGCCTCGCTATTGTTATTTTTTTTTGCTGCTCTTTAATTATTTGTTACTTTATTTTTATTTTTTAAACTGCAATGTTGTTTAAGGGTTTGTAAGTAAGCACTTCACTGTAAGGTCGACACCTGTTGTATTCGGGGCATGAGACAAATGAAATGTGATTTGATTTGAAGGCTTATGACTGTATCATGAAGTCCTTCGTTTTGTCACTTACAAGCGACGTCTAATTGACCGTTGTGATCTCTGCAGTGCTGTCTGGTGGACATAGCTAGCAAAACACAGACTTAAACACTGGTTCATTCTTATTTAGTGTTGGTACATGTACTTTACTGGCATGCTGCTATTTTTATATTGATATATTTTCATCTGGTTGATGTCATTTGACTTTGTGCCTTTGCCTGAAACTGATGTGTTGATGCTGCTGTCTTGTTCCAGGTCTCTCTTGAATATGTCATTTTAATCTCAACAAGACTAACCCGATTAAATAAAGTTGAAATAAAATCAATAAAAAGGTTTAATGACTGGATTCCTACATGTGAAAGGAATGGATTATGGGATACAACGTTAAAATAAAGTGATACTTCCATTTGCAAATTAAAAACCCTATTGTTGCTCCAGGTCACAAATTCAGTTGAAATTAGTAGGAAACCATAATATTGACCAAAGATTTACCTGTAAGGAGGTCATACACTTCAGGGTGTGCATGACTGCGGATATGACTAACCTGCACATTGACTTGGTACTGACACCCCTGTATACAGCCTATTTATCTATCTATCTAACTATCTCTCTATCTGTCTGATTATCTTTCTGAGCATCAGTTGAGTGACAAGCAGAGGTTAACGGAGGGTGATAGTGAAAGCGGAGGGAGTAACATGGCTAACTCCATCTCTACTGTTAATTAGCATCATGTTTTATAGAGGCAAATAATTTTTTAAATAGTAGGCAAATACTGGTCTTACAACAGTAAGTTTAAAAGGTAGTCACTTATAATTGAAATTTGTATTGAAAATGTTGGAGTCATTTTCAAATGTTTAGCTTTTAAAAATGTATTTTCCATAAAGCATATTAAAAACTGTATTCCACAGTTTGGGGCGAGCTTTGGAACATAGCCAAGCAATTTATTGGATGAGAAGCGACCAGAATGTGTGCGCCGAGGATCCTTTTCAGTCTCTATATCGAATCAGCTATCACCTCTGACATCATCACTAACATTACCTCAGTGAATCATTCCAACATCCACCCATCAATCATTGACAAAAAAAAAACGAAACAGTATTGAACTTGGTTGGTATTAAGGGAACGGAGAAGAACTCATCAACATTCTGAGGAATATATGTTTTATCCATAAACATGTACTTTGTGTCCTTATACATGACAGATGATTGGTGAAGTTAGTGGATAAATAATGATGGTCAGAATTTCTGGTGGCAATGTTGTTTGGTTGACGTGTCATATTGTGATCCTCCAATAAACTATCAAGCATTACACATGTTTAGTAGTTTTTTAGATTAATCTTACATGTTTAGCAGCTTCAAGTACATCATACATATAATATTGTTTCATTCCATGTTATAATGTGAACATGGCCATAATACAGGTGCATGTAGAGCAAATTATGTCTGATTACACTGGGCAGTAATAGTAGTACACATACATGTACTGTCCTGAGAGTATGAGTATTGAGTGAGCTTGATAACATCACTACCACTAGCAGGAACAGCAGGAACACACCCTGCATCTTCAACTATGTACCTTGTCAGCTCAGGGATTCAATCCAGCAACCTTTTGGTTACTGGCCTAACTCTCTAACCACTAGGATACCTGCCGCCACTGCAAAGCCAAAGTACTGTATGGAATTGTTTTAAGATGGTCATACCAAGGATCATTTAGTTATTAATTTTGAATATTAAGACCCACATTTACATTTACATTTAAGTCATTTAGCAGACGCTCTTATCCAGAGCGACTTACAAATTGGTGCGTTCACCTTATGACATCCAGTGGAACAGCCACTTTACAATAGTGCATCTAAATCTTTTAAGGGGGGGTGAGAAGGATTACTTTATCCTATCCTAGGTATTCCTTAAAGAGGTGGGGTTTCAGGTGTCTCCGGAAGGTGGTGATTGACTCCGCTGTCCTGGCGTCGTGAGGGAGTTTGTTCCACCATTGGGGGGCCAGAGCAGCGAACAGTTTTGACTGGGCTGAGCGGGAACTGTACTTCCTCAGTGGTAGGGAGGCGAGCAGGCCAGAGGTGGATGAACGCAGTGCCCTTGTTTGGGTGTAGGGCCTGATCAGAGCCTGGAGGTACTGAGGCGCCGTTCCCCTCACAGCTCCGTAGGCAAGCACCATGGTCTTGTAGCGGATGCGAGCTTCAACTGGAAGCCAGTGGAGAGAGCGGAGGAGCGGGGTGACTTGAGAGAACTTGGGAAGGTTGAACACCAGACAGGCTGCGGCGTTCTGGATGAGTTGTAGGGGTTTAATGGCACAGGCAGGGAGCCCAGCCAACAGCGAGTTGCAGTAATCCAGACGGGAGATGACAAGTGCCTGGATTAGGACCTGCGCCGCTTCCTGTGTGAGGCAGGGTCGTACTCTGCGGATGTTGTAGAGCATGAACCTACAGGAACGGGCCACCGCCTTGATGTTAGTTGAGAACGAAAGGGTGTTGTCCAGGATCACGCCAAGGTTCTTAGCGCTCTGGGAGGAGAACACAATGGAGTTGTCAACCGTGATGGCGAGATCATGGAACGGGCAGTCCTTCCCCGGGAGGAAGAGCAGCTCCGTCTTGCCGAGGTTCAGCTTGAGGTGGTGATCCGTCATCCACACTGATATGTCTGCCAGACATGCAGAGATGCGATTCACCACCTGGTCATCAGAAGGGGGAAAGGAGAAGATTAATTGTGTGTCGTCTGCATAGCAATGATAGGAGAGACCATGTGAGGTTATGACAGAGCCAAGTGACTTGGTGTATAGCGAGAATAGGAGAGGGCCTAGAACAGAGCCCTGGGGGACACCAGTGGTGAGAGCACGTGGTGTGGAGACGGATTCTCGCCACGCCACCTGGTAGGAGCGACCTGTCAGGTAGGACGCAATCCAAGCGTGGGCCGCGCCGGAGATGCCCAACTCGGAGAGGGTGGAGAGGAGGATCTGATGGTTCACAGTATCGAAGGCAGCCGATAGGTCTAGAAGGATGAGAGCAGAGGAGAGAGAGTTAGCTTTAGCAGTGCGGAGCGCCTCCGTGATACAGAGAAGAGCAGTCTCAGTTGAATCTCAGTTGAGCAGTCTTGAAACCTGACTGATATGGATCAAGAAGGTCATTCTGAGAGAGATAGCGGGAGAGCTGGCCAAGGACGGCACGTTCAAGAGTTTTGGAGAGAAAAGAAAGAAGGGATACTGGTCTGTAGTTGTTGACATCGGAGGGATCGAGTGTAGGTTTTTTCAGAAGGGGTGCAACTCTCGCTGTCTTGAAGACGGAAGGGACGTAGCCAGCGGTCAGGGATGAGTTGATGAGCGAGGTGAGGTAAGGGAGAAGGTCTCCGGAAATGGTCTGGAGAAGAGAGGAGGGGATAGGGTCAAGCGGGCAGGTTGTTGGGCGGCCGGCCGTCACAAGACGCGAGATTTCATCTGGAGAGAGAGGGAGAAAGAGGTCAGAGCACAGGGTAGGGCAGTGTGAGCAGAACCAGCGGTGTCATTTGACTTAGCAAACGAGGATCGGATGTCGTCGACCTTCTTTTCAAAATGGTTGACGAAGTCATCTGCAGAGAGGGAGGAGGGGGAGGGGGAGGAGGATTCAGGAGGGAGGAGAAGGTGGCAAAGAGCTTCCTAGGGTTAGAGGCAGATGCTTGGAATTTAGAGTGGTAGAAAGTGGCTTTAGCAGCAGAGACAGAAGAGGAAAATGTAGAGAGGAGGGAGTGAAAGGATGCCAGGTCCGCAGGGAGGCGAGTTTTCCTCCATTTCCGCTCGGCTGCCCGGAGCCCTGTTCTGTGAGCTCGCAATGAGTCGTCGAGCCACGGAGCGGGAGGGGAGGACCGAGCCGGCCTGGAGGATAGGGGACATAGAGAGTCAAAGGATGCAGAAAGGGAGGAGAGGAGGGTTGAGGAGGCAGAATCAGGAGATAGGTTGGAGAAGGTTTGAGCAGAGGGAAGAGATGATAGGATGGAAGAGGAGAGAGTAGCGGGGGAGAGAGAGCGAAGGTTGGGACGGCGCGATACCATCCAGTAGGGGCAGTGTGGGAAGTGTTGGATGAGAGCGAGAGGGAAAAGGATACAAGGTAGTGGTCGGAGACTTGGAGGGGAGTTGCAGTGAGGTTAATGGAAGAACAGCATCTAGTAAAGATGAGGTCGGCGTATTGCCTGCCTTGTGAGTAGGGGCGGAAGGTGAGAGGGTGAGGTCAAAAGAGGAGAGGAGTGGAAAGAAGGAGGCAGAGAGGAATGAGTTAAAGGTAGACGTGGGGAGGTTAAAGTCGCCCAGAACTGTGAGAGGTGAGCCGTCCTCAGGAAAGGAGCTTATCAAGGCATCAAGCTCATTGATGAACCTGGAGGGCGATAAATGATAAGGATGTTAAGCTTGAAAGGGCTGGTAACTGTGACAGCATGGAATTCAAAGGAGGCGATAGACAGATGGGTAAGGGGAGAAAGAGAGAATGACCACTTGGGAGAGATGAGGATCCCGGTGCCACCACCCCGCTGACCAGAAGCTCTCGGGGTGTGCGAGAACACGTGGGCGGACGAAGAGAGAGCAGTAGGAGTAGCAGTGTTATCTGTGGTGATCCATGTTTCCGTCAGTGCCAAGAAGTCGAGGGACTGGAGGGAGGCATAGGCTGAGATGAACTCTGCCTTGTTGGCCGCAGATCGGCAGTTCCAGAGGCTACCGGAGACCTGGAACTCCACGTGGGTCGTGCGCGCTGGGACCACCAGATTAGGGTGGCGGCGGCCACGCGGTGTGGAGCGTTTGTATGATCTGTGCAGAGAGGAGAGAACAGGGATAGACAGACACATAGTTGACAGGCTACAGAAGAGGCTACGCTAATGCAAAGGAGATTGGAATGACAAGTGGACTACACGTCTCGAATGTTCAGAAAGTTAAGCTTACGTAGCAAGAATCTTATTGACTAAAATGATTAAAATGATACAGTACTGCTGAAGTAGGCTAGCTGGCAGTGGCTGCGTTGTTGACTTTGTAGGCTAGCTGGCAGTGGCTGCATTGTTGGCACTACACTAATCAAGTCGTTCCGTTGAGTGTGATAGTTTCAACAGTGCTGCTATTCGGGGGCTAGCTGGCTAGCTAGCAGTGTTGATTACGTTACGTTGCGTTAAAAGAACGACAATAGCTGGCTAGCTAACCTAGAAAATCGCTCTAGACTACACAATTATCTTTGATACAAAGACGGCTATGTAGCTAGCTATGTAGCTAGCTACGATCAAACAAATCAAACCGTTGTACTGTAATGAAATGAAATGAAAATGTGATACTACCTGTGGAGCGAATGCGACCGGGTTGTTGAGTGAGGAAGTTCTATTCGGTAGACGTTGGCTAGCTGTTGGCTAGCTAGCAGTGTCTCCTACGTTAAGGACGACAAATAGCTGGCTAGCTAACCTCGGTAAATTAAGATAATCACTCTAAGACTACACACTCTAAACTACACAATTATCTTGGATACGAAGACAGCAAAGACAACTATGTAGCTAGCTAACACTACACTAATCAAGTCGTTCAGTTGAGTGTAATAGTTTTTTACAGTGCTGGTATTCGGAAGACGGTGGACGTTTGCTAGCTGGCTAGCTGGCTAGCTGCTGGGCAGATAGCAGTGTAGACTACGTCAGGACGACGAAATACGATAATTACGCAATTATCTTTGATACAAAGACGGCTATGTAGCTAGCTAAGAAGAAATTGCTAAGATTAGACAAATCAAACCGTTGTACTATAATGAAATGTAATGAAAAGTTATACTACCTGCAGACCGAAGCGCTCGGATGCGACCGCTCGCTCCAACCCGGAAGTTGCTCTTGTGAAGCGGGAAAACATTTTGTGTACTAAAAATATATATATTTTTTTAACTTCTTATGGCCAGGTGGGACGGTAGCATCCCACCTGGCCAACATCCGGTGAAATTGCAGACCGCAAAATTTGTCACGAATATTACCGAAGGTGACTCCCCTTCTTGTTCGGGTGGCGCTCGGCGGTCGTCGTCGCCGGTATACTAGCTATCGCCGATCTGTTGTTCTGTGTTCCTTTGGTTTTGTTTGTAATTTGGGTTTCACGCTGTCATAACAAAATTCAAACTACAGAATTATAAATATTTAACTTTCATAAAATCACAAGTGTAATATATCAAAATAAAGCTTAACTTCTTGTTAATCCAGCCGCTGTGTCACATTTCAAAAAGGCTTTACTGCAAAAGCATTCCATGTGATTATCTGAGGACAGCGCCCCGCATACAAAATCATGAAAAACATATTTCAACCAGACAGGTGCATCAGTCAGAAATAGTGATATAATAAATGCCTTACCTTTGATGATCTTCTTCTGTTGGCACTCCAAAAGGTCCCAGATACATCACAAATGGTCCTTTTGTTCAATAATGTCCTTCTTTATATCCATAAAAACTCAGTTTAGCTGGCGCGCTTCAGTCAATAATCCACCCAGTTTCCCTCCATCAAAATGCATACAAAATGAATCCCAAACGTTACTAATAATATTTTCCAAACAAGTCAAACAATGTTTATAATCAAACCTTAGGTACCCTAATACGCAAATAAATGATTAAATTTAAGACGGAGAATCGTTATTGTCTTTTCCGGAGATAAATACCAAAGAACTCTCATCCACGCGCTTGGAAACAATACAGCCAAAATGGAAGCCATCTAGAAAAACTACAATTTCTTGCTCATTTTTCAAAATACCAACAAGAAACTCTTTCTAAAGACTGTTGACATCTGGTGGAAGCCCGAGGAACTGCAATCTGGGAGGATTTCACCTTATAATAAAAGAGACAGCCATTGAAAACAGTGGTAGGCTTAATTTCTTTGGGTGGGGGTATGGTTTGTCCTCGGGTTTCGCCTGCCATATCAGTTCTGTTATACTCACAGACATCATTTTAATAGTTTTAGAAACTTTAGAGTGTTTTCTATCCAAATTATATGCATATCCTAGCTTCTGGGCCTGAGTAACAGAGAGTTTTCTTTGGGCATGCTTTTCATCCGTACGTAAAAATACTGCCCCCTACCCAAGAGAGGTTAACAGCACTCTATTTTACTCATTTTTCACAAAATAACATTCATAGTTAAATAATTTCGTGAGTGACTCATCTCAATTTGTTTGCTGCTTGGCTAGATTAACAAATGTATTTACCACTTTCTTTATTCATTTACCATGTTTTTAGTTTCCTGAGAACTAATGATGGATATTGGCATATCATGTCACAGAACACGCTGTTGCTTGACATTACAGTTACACCAGATGGTTCATGCCAGAACACACTCTAGGCCAGGTATTGAAGTTGCAACATACATCAGATCCTCCTTCTACAGGATATTGGCAAGTTAAACATAATTATTTTCTGCTATTTTCTGCTGAAATACAAGACAACATGGCAGCACACATAACACACTAGGGATTAATGCCAGAAACCGGGATCCTGAGATTTCCTAACCAAGCTCCCTCTCGTTTCCTGTGAAAATAGAACTTTACCAAAAAATGGCTGATTCTCCAAAAGTTTCTGTTTCTCCAAAAGTAATTGAGAAAATAGACATTCGCAAAATTGATCCATAAGATGTTCCACTGACAGTCGAGAGAGCAAGTGATTGCCATGTTGATAAGCAGTCTCTCAGTCACATGAAAGGTCCAATGAATAACATTTTCTGATAATACAAAACCAAGGAGGCTCATGGTTCGCACCCCCTTCCATAGACATACACAGTAATTATAACAACTTCTAGGGGACGTCCTCCAACCTATTAGAGCTCTTGCAGTCATGAACTGACATGTTGTCCACCCAATCAAAGAATCAGAGAATCATTCTAGTACTGAAAGCATAAGCTACAGCTAGCTAGCACTGCAGTACATAAAATGTGGTGAGTGGTTGAGTCAAAGAGAGAGAAACACAGTGGTTGAACAGTTTTGAACAAATTCATTTCTTTAAAAATGAAGTAGAAGCTAGAGAAAGAGAGAGATAGCTATATTTAGTTGTACTTTTACTTGTATTTCTAGTATCTATGTTGGCTATGAAAGTTATTTTTGCTTGTTCACAGACAGCTCATATGTTCTGCACTGAAGTCCACAAACGAAGGGCAAAAGGTGAACGCATAGATAGTTGCAAGAAGGAATACAACGATTAAAGTGATCATGCTGTTTTCCTTTCTTTTGTTAAGGGGTGGATCAGCTTCATTATTGCATATAGATTGTGGCTTCTATCAATGTAATTGTCTGCATCATTTCAAATCCCCCATAGATTTTTTTAAATAAATAAATATATATATTGTTTTTTAATATATGTTCCTTTATTTTTTTCCCTACCCTACCACCCCTTCCTGAATTGGAGTGAACTAATGGACGACAACACTAAATACTTAAACTTCCAGCTTATGCATACACCTACTATATCAACAGCATTGGAAGACGGCAGGGTAGCCTAGAGGTTAGTGTGTTGGACTAGTAACCTGAAGGTTATGAGTTCAAATCCCCGACCTGACAAGGTACAAATCTGTTGTTCTACCCCTGAACAGGCAGTTAACACACTGTTCCTAGGCCATCATTGAAAATAATAATTTGTTCTTAACTTAATTTTGAAAAAATAAAAAAACAAAAAAAACATATGGAGATGTGGATTACACTATTCTCTACTCGAGTAGCAGCAGTTTGGCTTTTGAAAAAGCTCACAACTTTTAACATCATTCAACACATCATTCAACACGATCCGTACCATCTGAAGCTTGTTCATAATTCCTCTAAAACAAATGCCTAGTATTTTCCAAAGCTAAACACTCTGAAACCATGTCATTACTACCTCGGATGGACATTCCATGGAACAAGTAATAACATTAAATTATTTAGGAGATCAGGTGGATTAGAATTTGAGCTTCACACCCCATGTAGAGAACCTTGTTGGTAAAAGCAAGCTGCGTATTGGGCTTTACTACGGGCACAATTTCGTTTTTCCTTTGCCACCATAAAATAGATGATTCATTGTACTTTTCCATCTGTGTTGGACTATAGTAATACTATTTAAGGTCAAGCCTCAATAAATACACTGAAGGCTCTTGACTGTATCATGTGATGTCTACATTGCTGTCGAGTGGACATAGCTAGCAACACACAGGCTATAACACTGGTACATTCTTATATAGAAAGCCATTTTAGAAAAACTGTAATTTTATCTGTTCTCTATTAGCCCGAAATTAAAACACTTACAAGCTCAGATACCAGTTTTAAGCTAACAGTCCTGAACAAATGTACAGAGCTTGGAACAAAGTATTTTCACTAATCAGTCCCCTTGTATTGAATTCCCTCCAAGCCAATTGCATTCAGCATTTTTTTTTCTGACTTGTGTTGTGTACATTACTGACGTGCAGCTTGTTATATTGATATATGGTTCATGTCATGTGGCTGTTTGTCTGAAACTGATGGGTTGAGCCTACCAGACGAGCTAAATTACTTCTATGCTCGCTTCGAGGCAAGCAACACTGAAGCATGCATGAGAGCATGTTCCGGACGACTGTGATTACGCTCTCTCGTAGCCGATGTGAGTAACCTTGAAACAGGTGGATTACCAGGACGTGTACTCCGAGCGTGTGCTGACCAGCTGGCAAGTGTCTTCACTGACATTTTCAACCTGTCCATGACCGAGTCTGTAATACCAACATGTTTCAAGCAGACAGCCATAACTGTGCCCAAGAACACCAAGGTAACCTGACAAAATGACTACCGACCCGTAGCACTCACATCTGTAGCCATGAAGTGCTTTGAAAGGCTGGTCATGGCTCACATCAACACCATTATCCCAGAGACGCTAGACCCACATCAATTTGCATACTGCCTCAATAGATCCTCAGATGATGCAATCTCTATTGCACTCCACACTGCCCTTTCCCATCTGGACAAAAGGAACACCTACGTGAGAATGCTATTCATTGACTACAGCTCAGTGTTCAACACCATAGTGCCCTCAAAGCTCATCACTAAGCTAAGGTCCCTAGGACTAAACACCTCCCTATGAAACTGGATCATAGACTTCCTGACGGGCCGCCCCCAGGTGGTAAGGGTAGGTAACAACACATCTGCCACGTTGATCCTCAACACGGGGGCCCCTCAGGGTGAGTGCTCAGTTCTCTCCTGTACTCCCTGTTCACCCATGATTGCATGGCCAAGCATGAATCCAACACCATCATTAAATTTGCCAATGACACAACATTGGTAGGCCTGATCACCGACAACGATGAGACAGCCTATGGGAGGAGGTCATAACCTGGCAGTATGGGGCCAGGATAACAACATCTACCTCAACGTGATCAAGACAAAGGAGAAGATTGTGGACTACAGGAAAAGGAGGGCCGAGCACGCCCACATTCTCATTGACAGGGCTGTAGTGGAGCAGGTTGAGAGCTTCAAGTTCCTTGGTGTCCACATCACCAACAAACTATGGTCCAAACACAACAAGACAGTCGTGAAGAGGGCACAACAATGCCTATTCCCCTTCAGGAGAATGAAAAGATTTGGCATGGGTCCTCAGATCCTCAAAAAGTTAAACAGCTGCACCATCGAGAACATCCTGATTGGTTCCATCACTGCCTGGTATGGCAACTGCGATTGGTTGCATCATCGCCTGGTATGACAACTGCTAGGCCTCCGACCACATGTTGCTACAGGGGGAAGTGCATACAGCCCAGTACATCACTGGGGCCAAGCTTCCAGCCATCCAGGACATCTATACCAGGCGGTGTCAGAGGAAGGCTCGAAAGATTTCCAAAGATTCCAGCCACCCTAGCTTTTTTTTTATTGATACTCCTTAATTATTTGTTAGTTATCTATTTTTCGTTTTCCTCTTTTTGTTTTTTGTCATTTTTTTACATCCATTTATTTTTTGTAAATACTTTCTTAACACTTATTTTTCTTAAAATGACATTGTTGGTTAAGGGCTCGTAAGTAAGCATTTCACTGTAAGGTCTACCTACACCTGTTGTTTTCGGCCTATGTAACAAATACAATATGATTTGATGCTGCTGTCTTGTTCCAGGTCTCTCTTGAATA
This sequence comes from Oncorhynchus nerka, assembly GCF_034236695.1. Classification (NCBI taxonomy): domain Eukaryota; kingdom Metazoa; phylum Chordata; class Actinopteri; order Salmoniformes; family Salmonidae; genus Oncorhynchus; species Oncorhynchus nerka. The sequence goes on along the minus strand of NW_027040080.1, from coordinate 2,130 downwards.
TGAGATTTTTATTTTAACGAGACTAACCTGGTTAAATAAAGTTTCAATAAAATAAATAAAAGGTGTAATGATTGGATTCATAAATGTGTTATGAATGGATTATGGATACAAAGTGCTACCACCATTTATAAATTCAAGTCTATCCAAGCTCCAGGTCACAGATTCAGATGAAATAACTAGGAAACCATAATATTGACTGAAGTTTTGCCTGGAGGGAGGTCATCAACTTCAGGCTGTGCATGACTGCGGTTACCGCCATGGGAGTAATGTCATTTGGCTTGTTAATCGGCTGTGAGAGGTGTGGATGGGTGGGGCAGGTACAGTATCTGCAGAAAGAGTATAAAACAGGGCTGCAGAGGGCAGAGAGACACCACACTACTACTGACGTCCAGAAGACATCATCCAGATAAACAGCCATCAATCAGACAGCATCGTCCAACTGAAAGAGGTATGTTTGTTTTCACTGAGAATCTTCTTTGCAAAGGTGTATAGGAGTGCGCAGGTGTATACAAGTGGACAGGTAGGAATGGATGGAGAGGTGTGTGTGTGTATGTGTGTTAACAAGTTGTGCTCTATGTGCTTTAGTAAAGGATGAAGATCCAGAGTATGTTACTGCTGTTCGCTCTAGTGGGTGTCCTGTCAGCAAGCTCCCTCAATGAAGATAACTCTGAGGAAGGTATGTCTTGTTTGTAAATGTGTGTACTACTTTACTGCCCGGGTTTAATCTGATAAAATCTAGTAAAATGAAAAATCTTTCTTCCTCAGCTCTCCTGCAGGAGGATGATGTAAAAGATGGAAAGGCTGCCTTTTTGGCAAAGTTGGCTACTCTGAAGACCAGCCCCTCAGAAGATGAAGCACCATGTGAGCTATCTATCTATCTATCTATCTAATTATCTAGCTGTCTGTCTGTCTGTCTGTCTGTCTGTCTGTCTGAAATGTTTAGCTGTTAAAAAAGGTATTTTCCATAATGATGATTTAAACTGTATTCGACAGTGTGGGGAGAGCTTTGGAACATAGCCAAGGGCCTTATTGGGTGAGAAGCGACCAGCATGGGGATGCCAAGGATCCTTTTCAGTCTCCATATGGAATCAGCTATCACCTCTGAAGTCATCACTAACATTACCTCAGTGAATCATTCCAACATCCATCCATCAATGATTGTCAAAAAAACAAAACAGTAATACAGTTCATTGGTACTTTGGTACTGAGAAGAACTCATCAACATTCTGAAGAATATATATGTTTAATCCATGAACATGTACTTTATGTCCTGACACATGATAGTTGATTGGTCAAGTTAGTGGATAAATAATTGTATGCTTGTATTGTCATATTGTGATCCTCCAATAAACTGTCAAGCATAAGACATGTTTAGTCGTTTTTTGTTAATCTTACATGTTTAGCAGTGTTTCAATTACATCATACATGTTTCATAATATTGTTTTATTTCGTGTTTCTATTCAGTATGAACAACGTGAATTGACCATAATACAGATGCAGTGCATGCAGAGCAAATTACATCAGATTACACTGGGCAGTAATGGTAGTACACATATCCACACACACACACTAGACGTACCGTCTGGAGAGTTAGCTTCATTGAGTGAGCTTGATAACAGCAGTAACATATCCTGGATCTTCTAATAAATCAAATCAAATTTATTTATATAGCCCTTTGTACATCAGCTGATATCTCAAAGTGCTGTTCAGAAACCCAGCCTAAATCCCCAAACAGCAAGCAATGCAGGTGTAGAAGCACGGTGGCTAGAAAAAACTCCCTAGAAAGGCCAAAACCTAGGAAGAAACCTAGAGAGGAACCAGGCTATGTGGGGTGGCCAGTCCTCTTCTGGCTGTGCTGGGTGGGGATTGTAACAGAACACGGACAAAATGTTCAAATGTTCATAAATGACCAGGTCAAATAATAATAATCACAGGCAGAACAGTTGAAATTGGAGCAGCAGCACGGCCAGGTGGACTGGGGACAGCAAGGAGTCATCATGTCAGGTAGTCCTGAGGCATGGTCCTAGGGCTCAGGTCCTCCAAGAGAGAGAAAGAAAGAGAGAAAGAGAGAATTGGAGAGAGCATACTTAAATTCACACAGGACACCGGATAGGAGAGGAGAAGTACTCC